>NW_025288793.1:0-1092 GCF_018294505.1 Triticum aestivum
AAATCCGTTGAGACGACACCGTATGAATTATGGTTTGGGAAGAAACCTAAGCTGTCGTTTCTAAAAGTTTGGGGATGTGATGCTTATGTCAAGAAACTTCAACCTGAAAAGCTCGAACCCAAATCGGAAAAATGCGTCTTCATAGGATACCCAAAAGAAACTATTGGGTACACCTTCTACCTCAGATCCGAAGGCAAGATCTTTGTTGCCAAGAATGGGTCCTTTCTGGAGAAAGAGTTTCTCTCGAAAGAAGTAAGTGGGAGGAAAGTAGAGCTTGATGAAGTATTACCTCTTGAACCGGAAAATGGCGCAACTCAAGAAAATGTTCCTGAGGTGCCTGCACCGACTAGAGAGGAAGTTAATGACAATGATCAAGATACTTCTGATCAAGCCCCTACTGAAATTCGAAGGTCCACAAGGACACGTTCCGCACCAGAGTGGTACGGCAACCCTGTCTTGGAAATCATGCTGTTAGACAACGGTGAACCTTCGAACTATGAAGAAGCAATGGCGGGCCCGGATTCCGACAAATGGCTAGAATCCATGAAATCCGAGATAGGATCCATGTATGAAAACAAAGTATGGACTTTGACTGACTTGCCCATTGAGCGGCGAGCCATAGAAAATAAATAGATCTTTAAGAGGAAGACAGACGCGGATGGTAATGTGACCATCTATAAAGCTCGGCTTGTCGCTAAGGGTTATCGACAAGTTCAAGGGGTTGACTACGATGAGACTTTCTCACCGGTAGCGAAGCTGAAGTCCGTCCGAATCATGTTAGCAATTGCCGCATTCTATGATTACGAAATATGGCAAATGGACGTCAAAACGGCATTCCTTAATGGTTTCCTTAAGGAAGAATTGTATATGATACAGCCGGAAGGTTTTGTCGATCCTAAGAATGCTGACAAAGTGTGCAAGCTCCAACGCTCGATTTATGGGCTGGTGCAAGCATCTCGGAGTTGGAACATTCGCTTTGATGAGATGATCAAAGCGTTTGGGTTTACACAGACTTATGGAGAAGCCTGCGTTTACAAGAAAGTGAGTGGGAGCTCTGTAGCATTTCTCATATTATATGTAGATGACATACTT
>NW_025288794.1:0-1092 GCF_018294505.1 Triticum aestivum
CCAGGAGGAGGTGGCGCAGGAGGAGTCCTACTCCTACCGGGAGTAGGACTCCCCTCCAATCCTATTCCAACTAGGAATCCCCAAAGGGGAAAGAGGGAGAGGGGTGGCCGGCCACCTCTCCTAGTCCTAATAGGACTAGGGGAAGGGGGGAGGCGCGCAGCCCCCTTGGGCTGCCCCTTTCTCCTTTCCACTAAGGCCCATGATGGCCCATATGGCTCCCGGGGGGTTCCGGTAACCTCCCGGTAACCCGGTAAAATCCCGATTTCACCCGGAACACTTCCGATGTCCAAACATAGACTTCCAATATATCAATCTTTATGTCTCGACCATTTCGAGACTCCTCGTCATGTCCGTGATCACATCCGGGACTCCGAACAACCTTCGGTACATCAAAATGCATAAACTCATAATATAACTGTCATCGTAACCTTAAGCGTGCGGACCCTACGGGTTCGAGAACAAATGTAGACATGACCGAGACACGTCTCTGGTCAATAACCAATAGCGGGACCTGGATGCCCATATTGGCTCCTACATATTCTACGAAGATCTTTATCGGTCAGACCGCATAACAACATACGTTGTTCCCTTTGTCATCGGTATGTTACTTGCCCGAGATTCGATCATCGGTATCCAATACCTAGTTCAATCTCGTTACCGGCAAGTCTCTTTACTCGTTCCGTAATACATCATCTCACAACTAACATATTAGTTGTAATGCTTGCAAGGCTTATGTGATGTGTATTACCGAGAGGGCCCAGAGATACCTCTCCGACAATCGGAGTGACAAATCCTAATATCGAAATACGCCAACCCAACATCGACCATTGGAGACACCTGTAGTACTCCTTTATAATCACCCAGTTACGTTGTGACGTTTGGTAGTACCCAAAGTGTTCCTCCGGTAAACGGGAGTTGCATAATCTCATAGTCATAGGAACATGTATAAGTCATGAAGAAAGCAATAGCAACATACTAAACGATCGGGTGCTAAGCTAATGGAATGGGTCATGTCAATCAGATCATTCTACTAATGATGTGACCTCGTTAATCAAATAACAACTCATTGTTCATGGTTAGGAAACATAACCA
>NW_025288795.1:0-1092 GCF_018294505.1 Triticum aestivum
TTCATATTGACACAAAAATAATAATACTTCGAGCATACTAATCAAAGCAATCATGTCTTCTCAAAATAACATGGCAAAAGAAAGTTCATCCCTACAAAATCATATAGTTAGGCTATGCTTCATTTTCGTCACACAAAGATGTTCCCAACTTCTATACCCCCGATGACAAGCCAAGCAATTGTTTCATACTTAAATAATCTCAAACTTTTTCAACCTTCACGCAATACATGAGCGTGAGCCATGGATATAGCACTATGGGTGGAATAGAATATGATGATGGGGTTTGTGTGGAGAAGAAAAAAAAGGAGAAAGTCTCACATTGACAAGGCTAATCAACGGGCTATGGAGATGCCCATAAATTGATGTCAACATGAGGAGTAGGGATTGCCATGCAACGGATGCACTAGAGCTATGAATGCTCAACAAAAGAAAACTAGTGGGTGTGCATCCAACTCGCTTGCTCACGAAGACATAGGGCATTTGAGGAAGCCCATCGTAGGAATATACAAGCCAAGTTCTATATTGAAAAATTCCCACTAGTATGAAAAGACAACTTATGAGACTCACTACATGAAGAACAAGGTGCTACCTTGAAGCACAATATATAAGACTCACTACATGAAGAATAAGGTGCTACTTTGAAGCACAAGTGTGAAAAAAGAGATAGTAGCATTGCCCTTTTTCGGGCCTTTCTTTTTTTCTTTTGGCATTTCTCCTTTTTTTTATTTGGGCAATGCTCTAATAATAATGATCATCACACTTCTATTGATTACAACACAAGGATTACAACTCGAAACTTAGAACAAGATATGACTCTATATGAATGCCTCCGGCGGTGTACCGGGATGGTGCAATGAATCAAGAGTGACATGTATGGAAAATAATGCATGGTGGCTTTGCCACAAATACGATGTCAACTACAAGATCATGCAATGGCAATATGACAAAAGTAATGTATGTCATGATGATGATGGTGGAAGTTGCATGGCAATATATCTCGGAATGGCTATGGAAATGCCATGATAGGTAGGTATGGTGGCTGTTTTGAGGAAGATATAAGGAGGTTTATGTGTGATAGAGTATATCGTATCA
>NW_025288796.1:0-1092 GCF_018294505.1 Triticum aestivum
GGGGGGGGAGTTTCCCCTTGCCTTGGGGGGCAAGGCAACCCCTTCCCCCCTTGGCCGCCGCCCCCCCTTGGAGATCCCATCTCCAAGGGCTGCGCACCCCCCCTTGGGGGCCTATATAAAGGGGGGGGAGGGAGGGCAGCACACTACAGCCTTTGGCGCCTCCCTCCTCCCCTGCAACACCTCTCTCTCGCGCGCAGAAGCTCGGCGAAGGCCTGCCGGAGAGCCGCTACATCCACCACCACGCCGTCGTGCTGTTGGATCTCCATCAACCTCTCCTCCCCCCTTGCTGGATCAAGAAAGGAGGAGACGTCGCTGCACCGTACGTGTGTTGAACGCGGAGGTGCCGTCCGTTCGGCACTCGGTCATCGGTGATTTGGATCACGGCGAGTACGACTCCGTCATCCACGTTCATTGGAACGCTTCCGCTCGCGATCTACAAGGGTATGTAGATCCACTCCTTTCCCCTCGTTGCTAGTAGACTCCATAGATGCATCTTGGTGAGCGTAGGAAAATTTTAAATTATGCTACGAATCCCAACAGTGGCATCATGAGCCAGGCCTATGCGTAGTTACTATGCACGAGTAGAACACAAAGAAGTTGTGGGCGTTGATGTTGCCAATACTTCTTGCCGCTACTAGTCGTTTCTTGTTTCGGTGGCATTGTAGGATGAAGCGGCCCGGACCGACCTTACACGTACGCTTACGTGAGACAGGTTCCACCGACTGACATGCACTAGTTGCATAAGGTGGCTAGCGGGTGTCTGTCTCTCCTACTTTAGTCGGAACGGATTCGATGAAAAGGGTCCTTATGAAGGGTAAATAGAAATTGGCAAATCACGTTGTGGTCATACGTAGGTAAGAAATCGTTCTTGCTAGAAACCTACAAACCACGTAAAAACTTGCAACAACAATTAGAGGACGTCTAACTTGTTTTTGCAGCAAGTGATATATGTGATATGATATGGCCAGAAGATGTGATGAATGATATATGTGATGTATGAGATTGATCATATTCTTGTAATAGGAATCACGACTTGCATGTCGATGAGTATGACAACCGGCAGGAGCCATAGGAGTTGTCTTTATTATTTTG
>NW_025288797.1:0-1092 GCF_018294505.1 Triticum aestivum
TTATAGAGCTAGTTCAACTCTAGTGTAAAATTATTTGTATTAGCTTATAGAGCTAGTTCGACTCTAGTGTAAAATTATTTGAACTAGCTTATAGAGCTATTCAACTCTAGTCTAAAATTATTTGAACTAGCTTATAGAGCTAGTTCAACTCTAGTCTAAAATTATTTGTACAAGCTTATAGAGCTAGTTCAACTCTAGTGTAAAATTATTTGAACTAGCTTATAGAGCTAGTTCAACTGTAGTGTAAAATTATTTGAACTAGCTTATAGTGCTAGTTCAACTCTAGTGTAAAATTATTTGAACTAGCTTATAGAGCTAGTTCAACTCTAGTCTAAAATTATTTGAACTAGCTTATAGAGCTAGTTCAACTCTAGTCTAAAATTATTTGTACAAGCTTATAGAGCTAGTTCGACTCTAGTGTAAAATTATTTGAACTAGCTTATAGAGCTAGTTCAACTCTAGTGTAAAATTATTTGAACTAGCGTATAGAGCTAGTTCAACTCTAGTGTAAAATTATTTGACCTAGCTTATAGTGCTAGTTCAACTCTAGTGTAAATATTTTTGAACTAGCTTATAGAGCTAGTTCAACTCTAGTCTAAAATTATTTGTACAAGCTTATAGAGCTAGTTTAAATTTAGTGTAAAATTATTTGTACTAGGCTATAGAGCTAGTTCAACTTTAGTGTAAATTATTTGAACTAGCTTATAGTGCTAGTTCAACTCTAGTGTAAAATTATTTGAATTAGCTTATAGAGCTTGTTCAACTTTGGTGTAAAATTATTTGAACTAGTTTATATAGCTAGTTCAACTCTAGTGTAAAATTACTTGTACTAGGCTATAGAGCTAGTTCAACTCCAGTGTAAGAGTATTTGAACTAGCTTATAGAGCTAGTTCAACTCTAGTGTAAAATTATTTGTATTAGCTTATAGAGCTAGTTCGACTCTAGTGTAAAATTATTTGAACTAGCTTATAGAGCTATTCAACTCTAGTCTAAAATTATTTGAACTAGCTTATAGAGCTAGTTCAACTCTAGTCTAAAATTATTTGTACAAGCTTATAGAGCTAGTTCAACTCTAGTGTAAAATTATTTGAA
>NW_025288798.1:0-1092 GCF_018294505.1 Triticum aestivum
CCCGAGCCCGCTTCGACGCCCACTGCAACCGCGGTGAGCTACGCCACCGTTTCCCCCTCTTCTCCCCCTCGTTCCCTCACCGTAGCTTCATCTCCACCACGGCCGAACCTCCGCCGTCGCCGAGCTCGCCGTCGACGCAGCTCCGGTGACCATTTGGTCACCCCGGCGAGTCCAACGCGTTCACAGAACCCAGTAGAGCATCCCTAGCGCCTTACTTTGCTCGACTTCGAGCCCCAGCACCACTCCCGTGCACGACCGAACCCCGGCGGCCGCAGCCGAGCTCACCGCCGTCAACTCCGGCCACCCCGACCCCAACGGACTCCGCCAAGAGCCGCGGGTCGTCCTCAGCTTCACTCCGGTGGCCTCCGCGGTTCATTTGGTGGCCGAAACGACCGAAACCACTATCGCCGCCGCACTGTTGGTCGCCGCCGGCCAGAACTCCGGCGAGCTGACGTGGCCTAGTTGATTAACCACTAATCCACCACCTACAGACGCTGACAAGTGGGCCCAGGGCTTAGTCAAAGCTAACCAGCCCGGGGTCAACGCGAGAATAGCCCCTGTGACACTGACGTGTGGACCCCACACGTCAGGTTTGACCCAAGCCAGCCCTGTTGACCTGCTGATGTCACTGTGACGTCAGGCTGACGCAGTAAATGATATTTCTGGATTTAAATTAAATCAGGAAATTCCAGAATATTATTTAAACTTCAAAAATTCATAACTTTTATTCTGTAACTCCAAATTGGACAAATTATATATGAAAAATGATCAGAAAAATCCAATCTATCCATCTGTACTAGTTTCATGCATGATCAAACAAGTTAAATTGATGTTTTAATCAGAATAAGAAAAGGCACTTTAAAAGGCCATATTTGAATTTGAAATTTGAATCTTTAATTCAAATTTGCTCAAACCCTACTGGCTTTAGTTGCATTAGCCCAACACACTCATATTGCCATGTTTCATGCATGCATCATATTGTTGCACATTGTTTGGTGATGCCTGTGTATCGTTATCCTTTGCGACAGGATCTGTCCCCGAGGAGTATCGTGATTACCCTAACGAAGAGTCGTATCCGTGCAACGAATCATC
>NW_025288799.1:0-1092 GCF_018294505.1 Triticum aestivum
AGTTTACCATGGACCGAGTGAACAAGCCCTCCTCTCTGAAGTTGATCCCGGAGGAGAAAGCTGATGTGAAGATGTTGATGGAGCGCGTGGTGCAGTTGGTTCGGGAGGGAGTGACGGGCATGGATCTCCTGGAGGTCTTCCTCAGGCGTCGCATCCAGCCCCTCCAGTTCCGGAGCCACTGCATGTGGTTGTACTGTGGGACCGAAGACGAGACTAGAGTCCATCCAGAAGCAGTCGACGATGTCACTCTGGAAAGATGGATGGCAGCCGTCACCGGAAACAAGGACAACCCACGCGGAGCCAGAAGGATTCCTCCACTCGACCACAACAGTGATCCAAATAAGGTACACTTGCCCTGCTCTCCACTGCATTCTTGTCGCATTCATCTCTGTCTACTCTGCCGACTGGTCGACTGATCATTGTCTTGATATCTGCTAGGCCCTCACCGAGCTGTACTCGATGCCCAATGGGGCACAAACTCCGACTGAGGAGGGTGAGGCGAGTGGGGGCGAGAGCTAGGACGAGGAGGAATGGGACTCGGACGTTGCAGGGGACGACGACGACGATGATGATGACGACGGCGATGACGATGACGCCGAAGACGAGGAGGAAGAGGAGGAGGTCGTGCCACCGCGCTCGGAAAGGCGGTCGAAGCTCGTCCACGACCCTTCGACTGAACGTGGCAAGGGGGTTGCGACGCAGTCGACCAAGCGCCCTAGGACCACTTCTCCAGCGCCGACTGAAAAGGCGCCGAAGCAGCCTAGGGGGGCTCCGCCAAAGCCGACCAAGCTCCTGCCGAAGATGAAGGTGTCCATCCCCACCATATCAGGGTAATTGTGTCGTTTGAGTCTTCTCATTTTGTGTGAACTTTATCTCTGGTCGACGCTGAAGTTAGTCGACTGATCCTTTGGAGTTGCAGTGCTGCTACTTCTGAGACCTCGGCCCGGGCTGATGACCACGAGATGGAGGATGCAGCAACTTCGAACCCAGGTACTGTATTCTTAACACCGTTCTTAGTCGACTGACTCGCGATCTCTGATCCTGATTCTTCTCCGCAGCTCCACCCAACACTGTTATCAATCTCCCTGACGA
>NW_025288800.1:0-1092 GCF_018294505.1 Triticum aestivum
CATGTTGATTTTTGAATCATCGCCCTAAGGTTGATTGTGCTACCTAGTCCTTATTTCCTGGTGCACTCTTTGATTGATGAGTTAGGATTTTGTCAAGTCCTCGCTCATTTGATCATATCATCTTGCCCTGAAAAGCAAGATTGTTCTCGAGCTTAGTAACATATCGGTGGTTCGTGATTTTCCGAAGATCTTCTCGGGAGTATTACCAGGTTGTCACCTGACCGCTATGTTGAGCTCGTGATCAAGTTGGTTTCTTGTAAACCACCCTTTCTCCAAGAATCGGTGTTAGATATCCCTGAGCTAGTTGGTTAAGCTAGACAACAACTTGGAGAGTTGGAAGATAAAAGCTTGCCTGACTTAGTTCGTTCCAAAGGGATATTCTTGTGTGGTGTGTGTAGAAGAAAGATGATACCTTCATCGATTGGTCCTTGTGATAAATTGTTGGATCTATTATCTTACCCAAACCTTTGATTGAGTATGGGCTATCGTCAAATCAAATCAGAACCAACGATATTCGTAATGATGTCTTACTCGTGGTTTTTCCTCGAGCATACACCATTTTATCTTTTGGATCTGACCAATGCTATCACTTGTTTACTTAACTATGGAATTTCTTTTAAAAGGAAACCCAGATGAATTGTTGTTGAGCCCATTGACAACGTCCTTATCTTCTCCATGATTTTGTTGAACATTAAGCTAGTGTTGGAAACTTTTGAAGACATTTTCTTCATGCTAGCTCATGAAGTATTTGTTTGATGAAAAGAGTGACTTCCTCTTATACACGTGCATTTGGTGAAAGTTGCCGCCGTGAATTTGAGAAAGTTAGTTTTGCTTCCTCTGGAATCATCCCAAGTCAGTCATGCATACGTGCGAAGTATTCTGTGGTCTGGAGATTTGCAACCTCCATTCTATATGTATATCCTAGCACACCAAGCCACTGATTGAGTTGTTCAAAGATAAAGGAGTCTGTCCAAGGTGAACTCTTTGGACTTCCATGCGTGGAGACTTCGATGTCATTAATGATGGTTCCCCCTCCTGAACTCGGTAGTGTTTTATTATAAGACTACTTTGTGGTCATGCTTGTCTTGGACA
>NW_025288801.1:0-1092 GCF_018294505.1 Triticum aestivum
CAGCAACTCGTCTCTCCTCAGGATATTGTAAACATGTAAATCGTTGTTCAGTTTCTAACTCCCAAGTAAGATATATATCAGGAACATATCTACCCTCAAATGGTGGAATATTCAATTTCAGTTTAGGAATATGGACATCATCGCGTACCTGAGGTGGTGGTGCAGGCCTACCATTACGAATATATACCTGAGGTCGACCTGCTGGTGGTGGTACAGGTGGCTGCACGTAGTGTTGATTTTGATCAACCTCATCCTCATAATCTCCCACATAATCATCCTCCTCCGCATTAGCAGCAGGAGCCACAGAAGTATCAACAGCAGCACCAACAGTTTGGCCAAACGCAAGAGGAACACGGCTTGCTCGGCGGAGGTCTGCTTCGCGACGTGGAGGTAGTCGTTGTTGTTGTTGTTGGAGAGGTGCGTTAGGTACAGCGGGTGGTGGTGGTGGAAGACGCGCGAGCAATTCATTAAACTTGTTATCGAGCTTTGTTTCGAACGTCTTCTCAAGGCCAGTGATCTTCTCCATGGCCTCTTCAAAATTGTTCAGCACATCTTGCACCTGTTCAGTCATCATTTGCTGAAACTTATCATGAAGCTCCTTGTTCGATAAATTCTCCCAGTCAATCTCGTCGGCTTGTGATCCTGGCATAGTTAGCAGCAATAGAAACACACAAGAATATGATCCTACAGACTACGAACAAGTGGTGGTGGTGGGTGTCACAAATCCGTCAAGCAAATCTCAAATTCTTACCAGTTCTTACCCAGCAGCAGGCGGTGATCGGCAACCGTTGTAGTCAAAAACTCTCAAAGCTTGGATAGAGCGATTACCAGGGAGAGTCGAACACACGACGTAGATGTATGTGGAGCTGGGAAGGCTTATAGTATGGTAGCAAAAAGGGTCAGCAATAATCAATTCAGAGATGCAAAGTTGAATAAACGCTCAACGACGGTACTGTGCTGGTCCTAGGCTAGACTGTGCTAGAGACGCGAGCCTAGAACACTAACAAAATCACGGCGCGGCACGTAAACAAGGGAAAAGCACACTCTGGAATTTTTTTTTTGCGCTCTTTTTTTTTGCGCTGCTTTTTTTTT
>NW_025288802.1:0-1092 GCF_018294505.1 Triticum aestivum
TACAATCCACATATGAAGATAAGGAAGAAAGAGATGTTTATTTGCTGTCCAAAAAGTTCTCTCACGTCACTTTTGGCCCAAGAGAAGATAGAGTCCAAGTCTCTCACGTTCTGGATTCAGATTCGGACTGCACAGACACACCTGACTCAAAACGCACACAAGTTTTTCATACGGACTCCGAATTGGGTGATTCTTTTTTTGTTGGAAACTAGATTTCGTGCACTTTCCAACCCAATTGGAATCACCTTCAAATTCGTCCGGAGCGTTGAGTTGTGGACGAAACAATCTGATGCTGCAGCAGAATCCGAGTCAAACTACAAGTCCAAAGGTGTTACATCACCTCCACTTGGGCCCATTGGCCTTGTACGACCTAGATTTAGTTTTAGGCTGCCTTGGGACGTCCTCCCACCTCCTTGGCCGCCACCCCTTGCTCCTATATAAGTAGGTCCATCTAGTAGCTTTTCGTTGGGATTTGTTTAGTTAAAAGTTAGCCATTGCAACTTCGTGTACTTCGTTTGTGTCCAACGACCAGACCAAGACCGCTTACGGATCCCCACCTTTATCAATACTTCATATATACTCGCAATATTCAGATTGCTTTTATCATATTCTTGCTTGTTCTTCGATTGCTTGCAGGAATAGACCTTCGTGGTCAGGTTGATTGTGCTCCAGCGTGGTCAATAACCTCTCGGAGTTGGTTTAGCGATTGCTAAGGCGCAACGTCGTGCACGTTTGTAGTCGGATCGTCAAAGTCGTCTCCACCAAATCGATAGTTATCATCTCATCGAAAGATCGGGACACCCCGCCTCTATCAAGTGGTATCAGTTTTCAGGTTGCTCGGTGAGAATTTCCAGTTTTCCTAGATTAGATTTACTTTCTTACCTATTGTCCAAGAAAAAGCCACAAAAAAGAGTTAGATCTATTCATCCTTGGTCCAAGCCAGTCTGAGCCTTTGCAATTTTCTTTTCATTGATTGCATAGTTGAATTATCGATTGCATCGTCGTGTCGAGTTGCTGGTCTTAGTGTCTAGTTCGTTTAGAGTTTCGAGTTCTGTTCACATTAGTCACGCCACCGCTGCATCATTATCTCTT
>NW_025288803.1:0-1092 GCF_018294505.1 Triticum aestivum
GTGGAGGGGTCCGAAATCAACCCTATCTCTTGTTTCCCCACACATACGGACTCTAAAAATAGCCTATACTTATGTATTTCGAAATTACATGGGCCTGGCCCAATAATAAGGTGACGCAGCACCTAAAATAGCCTCGGAACGAAATTTATGAAGTGGCATCTTGTATATTTCGTCCAAGGCTTCATGCACCCATTATGGTGGCTTCAAAGTCCTGAAATCATCACTTGTAACTCCGTTCTTGTTCTTGCTCCAATGTTCATCCTTCTCCAAGCTAGGCCCTTCATTTGTAAGCAAAACAAATGTATCCAATTTAGGCAGCATCATATTCTCATGAACATTAGAATCATTACCAAGAAACGAAAGTACCTGGTAGTTTAGTTGGCCTGCACGAGCTCTAGTAATTGGTCCAGTATGTATAGCAGCAGGGGCTGTGGGTGTAACAATTGTATTGATGTCCTCATCACCTTTGCCTCTATCAAGTGGTATCAGATTTCCAGGTTGCTCGGTGAGATTTTACAGTTTTTCGTAGTTTAGATCGAGTCTGTTCTTCATACCTATAGTCCACGAAAAAGCCAAAAAAAAATTAGGGTTAGTTCATCCCATCCGAACCAATCTGAGCCTTGCATAATCTTTTCTGTATTTGCTTTGTTGAATTTGCGGTTGCATCGTCGTGTCCAGTTGCTGGTCTTAGCGTCTAGTCTTTTAGAGTTTCGAGTTCTGTTCACAGGTTGTCACGTCGCCGCTGCCATATATCACCACCGCATCATCATCGTCGCTGTTGCCATATACCACCACCACATATTCATCGCCAATCCGAATCCATATACGCCACCACATATCCGCCGCCATCACGCCAATCCGAGTTCACCTGCAACATATATCCGCCACCTGTCCGTGTTCCACAAGATTCATCTCCGCCACCAGTCCGAGTTCCACCAGATTCATCTCCGCCACCAGTTCTAGTCCGAGTCCAGTAATTGTTGCATTGTTCTCGATTTCCAGATCACGCGATACTCCGAGTCGTGACAGAGAAGGACTCCCCAACTTTCGAGCCATCCGCAGAAGAAAAATAGTTCCAATTTCAAAAAAAAA
>NW_025288804.1:0-1092 GCF_018294505.1 Triticum aestivum
TTTATTCAATAGGCTCCGAGGAGCGAGATATTACAAACATGGGTCTCATGACCCAACAATCAGAGCATACAAATCAAAGCACAAGCGGAAGCTATCATGTCTGAGTACGGACATCTATAAATGAAAAAGGCTGAGAAGCCTGACTATCTACCAGATCCTGCCGAGGGCACAAGATCGTAGCTGAGGTAACAAGCTAAACGTCGAAGTCCACGCGAAACTACTAGCGAGACCGAAGTCTCTCTGCAAAAACATAAATAGGCAAACGTGAGTACAAATGTACCCAGCAAGACTTACATCAGAACTATCTACATATGCATCATTATCAACAAAGGGGATGGTGGGGTTTAACTGCAGCAAGCCAGCTTTGACTCGGTGGCTATCCTGAACTACGACTGCGAGTAACTCTTTTGAGGTGGCGCACACGAGTCCACATATTCACCATATCAATACACCACTATGGATCCGCTCCCGTCTCCCTACGAGAACGCCATCCATAGCAATCACGCTTATCTTGCGTATTTTAGAGTATCCACTTTCACTTGTCTATGAACTGATATAAGCAACCCAGAAGTCCTTTTCCGCGGACACGGCTATTCGAATAGATGATGTTAACCCTGCAGGGGTGTACTTCTTCACACACGCTCTCACCACTTACCGCCGTTTACACGACATGTACTCGGCAACCTTCAAGCGGAAGCCCAACGTGGGTGTCGGCCACGTCCTGCCTAAACACTCAAGTCTCTAGTCCAGGTTTATCGCCTATTCGGGTTCCATCCATGAGGAGATCCGGCCGGAGTTTCGCTCACAGCCCCAAACGATGTGAACAGGGTTCCGTGACACCAAACGGGCGCCCGGTTTACCCGGCCACGTGCCTACCGCATCACAGCCCACCCCTACGGTCAGCGCTGCGCACGGCCTCCAGCATACTACAAACACCAGAAACTACTTGCAACTCCTGGACAGAGGACAAGGGTGATCAAGAAGCCGAGAGGGTCCATTGGTTTCGGGCCCAATGCGTGGTAGTAGCTGAATCATGGATCACAAACACAGAACTCAGTTCCTGAGGACGGCTGCAATGAGACAACCCACCAT
>NW_025288805.1:0-1092 GCF_018294505.1 Triticum aestivum
AAAATCAGGAAGTTGGAGTAAAGGAGCATGTGTCAACTTATCTTTCAATACCGTGAAGGCTTCTTCCTGTGCAGTACCCCAAAGAAAAGGCACATCTTTCTTTGTAAGCTCATTGAGAGGTGCAGCAATGGTGCTGAAATCTCTCACAAAACGCCTATAGAATCCAGCGAGGCCAAGAAAACTCCTCACTTGTGTGACCGTTTTGGGCTGCGGCCAACTCTCAATAGCTTCAATCTTGGCTTTATCAACTTCAATTCCCTGTGGAGTAACAACATAGCCAAGAAAAGATACTCGGTCGGTGCAAAAGGTGCACTTCCCAAGGTTACCAAACAAACGTGCATCACGTAGAGCAACAAAAACAGCACGTAAATGTTCCAAATGTTCTTCCAAAGATCTGCTATAAATCAATATGTCATCAAAGTAAACTACCACAAATCGTCCAATGAAAGCACGTAAAACTTCGTTCATTAATCTCATGAAAGTACTAGGCGCATTAGTTAACCCAAAAGGCATGACTAACCACTCATATAATCCAAACTTAGTTTTAAATGCTGTTTTCCATTCATCTCCCAATTTATACGAATTTGATGGTAGCCACTACGCAAATCAACTTTGGAGAATATTGTAGAGCCACTCAATTCATCAAGCATATCATCTAGCCTAGGAATAGGATGACGATAACGAATAGTACTATTATTAATGCCTCTACAATCAACACACATACGTGATGTACCATCCTTTTTCGGCACTAGAATAATAGGAACAGCACAAGGACTAAGGGATTCGCGTATATAACCTTTGTCGAGAAGCTCTTGTACTTGACGCATAATCTCCTTCGTCTCCTCTGGATTGGTACGGTATGGTGCACGGTTTGGCAGTGAAGCACCGGGAATTAAGTCAATCTGATGCTCAATCCCTCGAATAGGCGGTAATCCCGGTGGCACGTCTTGTGGAAAAACGTCAGCAAACTCCTGCAAAATGTTAGTGACAGCAGGAGGCAAAGAGGAAGGCACGTCCTCGAATGAAAATAATGCCTCTTTGCACACAAAAGCATAGCAAACAGATTTGCTGAAATCTAGCTCATCAATATCA
>NW_025288806.1:0-1092 GCF_018294505.1 Triticum aestivum
ATAGAGCTAGTTCAACTCTAGTGTAAAATTATTTGTACTAGGCTATAGAGCTAGTTCAACTCTAGTGTAAAATTATTTGAACTAGCTTATAGAGCTAGTTCAACTCTAGTGTAAAATTATTTGAACTAGCTTATATAGCTAGTTCAACTCTAGTGTAAAATTATTTGAACTAGCTTATAGAGCTAGTTCGACTCTAGTGTCAAATTGTTTGTACAAGCTTATAGAGCTAGTTCAACTCTAGTGTAAGATTATTTGAAGTAGGGTATAGAGCTAGTTCAACTCTAGTGTAAAATTATTTGTACAAGCTTATAGAGCTAGTTCAACTCTAGTGTAAAAATATATGTACTTGGCTATAGAGCTAGTTAAACTCTAATGTAAAATTATTTGAACTAGCTAATAGAGCTAGTTCGACTCTAGTGTAAAATTGTTTGTACAAGCTTATAAAGCTAGTTCAAATCGAGTGTAAGATTATTTGAACTAGGCTATAGAGCTAGTTCAACTCTAGTATAAAATTATTTGTACAAGCTTATAGAGCTAGTTCGACTCTAGTGTAAAATTATTTGTACAAGCTTATAGAGCTAGTTCAACTCTAGTGTAAAATTATTTGAACTAGCTTATAGAGCTAGTTCAACTCTAGTCTAAAATTATTTCTACAAGCTTATAGAGCTAGTTCAACTCTAGTGTAAAATTATTTGTACTAAGCCATAGAGCTAGTACAACTCTAGTGTAAAGTTATTTGAACTAGCTTATAGAGCTAGTTTAACTCTAGTGTAAAATTATTGGAACTTGCTTATAGAGCTAGTTCAACTCTAGTGTAAAATTATTTGAACTAGCTTATAGAGCTAGTTCAACTCTAGTGTAAAATTATTTGTACAAGCTTATAGAGCTAGTTCAACTCTAGTGTAAAATTATTTGTGTAAGTTTATAGAGCTAGTTCAACTCCAGTGTAAAATTATTTGAACTAGCTTATAGAGCTAGTTCAACTCTAGTGTAAAATTATTTTTACAAGCTTATAGAGCTAGTTCAACTCTAGTGTAAAATTATTTGTACTAGGCTATAGAGCTAGTTCAACTCTAGTGTAAAATTATTTGA
>NW_025288807.1:0-1092 GCF_018294505.1 Triticum aestivum
AATTGGGTGATTCTTTTTTTGTTGGAAATTAGATTTCGTGCACTTTCCAACCCAATTGGAATCACCTTCAAATTCGTCCGGAGCGTTGAGTTGTGGACGAAACAATCTGATGCTGCAGCAGAATCCGAGTCAAACTACAAGTCCAAAGGTGTTACATCACCTCCACTTGGGCCCATGAGCCTTGTACGACCTAGGGTTAGTTTTAGGCTGCCTTGGGACGTCCTCCCACCTCCTTGGCCGCCACCCCTTGCTCCTATATAAGTAGATCCATCTAGTAGCTTTTTCCTTGGGATTTGTTTAGTTAAAAGTTAGCCAACGCAACTTCGTGTACTTCGTTTGTGTCCAACGACCAGACCAAGACCGCTTTCGGATCCCCACCTTTATCAATACTTCATACATATTTGCAATATTCAGATTGCTTTTATCATATTCTTGCTCGTTCTTCGATTGCTTGCAGGAATAGACCTTCGTGGTCAGGTTGATCGTGCACTGGCGTGGTCAATAACCTCTGGAGATTGGTTTAGCGATTGCTAAGGCGCAACGTCGTGCACGTTTGTAGTCGGATCGTCAAAGTCGTCTCCACCAAATCGATAGTTACCATCTCATCGAAAGATCGGGACACCCCCGCCTCTATCAAGTGGTATCAGTTTTCAGGTTGCTCGGTGAGAATTTCCAGTTTTCCTAGATTAGATTTATTTTCTTACCTATTGTCCAAGAAAAAGCCACAAAAAAAAGTTAGATCTATTCATCCTTGGTCCAAGCCAGTCTGAGCCTTTGCAATTTTCTTTTCATTGCTTGCATAGTTGAATTATCGGTTGCATCGTCGTGTCGAGTTGCTGGTCTTAGTGTCTAGTTCGTTTAGAGTTTCGAGTTCTGTTCACATTAGTCACGCCACCGCTGCATCATTATCTCTTCCGCTGTCCACCACCCATCCATCAATTTCCACCACGTGCTACCCACCATTCATTGTCATAATAATAGTTGAGATCGTTCACATCTTCACTTGATCCAATCTGCATCTTATCTAGTTTGTTTTGGAAAGAGGGAGAAAAAAAGAGAGAAAAAAACGAGAAAAAAAAGGAGAAAAAAAAG
>NW_025288808.1:0-1092 GCF_018294505.1 Triticum aestivum
GAGCCCGGGCTGACATGACTAGTCGTAAACCCAAAGTGGCACAGACTTACAGGGACAGGCATCCATGACCCAGCTTCGAACGTGTCGGTCATCAGCAAGTCGGTCCGGGCTGTAGCACTGGGCTAGCAGGACTCCGGTAAACCGGGCTGTAGCGGGCTAACAGGACTCCGGTACTCAAAGCGTGACATTTCCCCGAAGGGACAGACACAGGAACGAAGAAGGACACATGCCGGCCAGCCTAAGTGTTCCAGAGCAGTAGCAAGCTACCATGGCTCAGCGGTAACACTAGGAGACATTTCCCGGTAAGAGAGGCTACTAAAGATAAACAACTAGATAGTCAGATCCCACACATACCAAGCATTTCAATCATACACACAATATGCTCGATATGTGCAAATACAACGAAGCATCACAACATGACTCTATGACACAAGTACTTTATTTAAGGCTCAGAGAGCCATACATATCATACACACAGGTACGGGTCTCTCGACCCCACATACAAATCATACAATCATACAAGCCAACAGCGGAAGTACTTTGTCTGGGTACAGACAACTAGTAAAATAAAAGAGGCTTGGAAAGCCTAGCTATACTACGTGGTCCATCACAAGCTCAGGGTCACCACCTGGGTCTTTAGCCTACTCGTTGATGTCAACGTCTACATAGAACCCATCAGAAAGGGTTGCAGCGTCTTCTGTAAAAAATGTAGATTATAGCAACATGAGTACAAAGGTACTCAGCAAGACTTACATCAGATCCTACATACATGCATAGTATCAAGAAGGGTTGGTGGAGTTATTGCAGCAAGCCAGCTTTGACTCATGGCTAGACTATCCTACGATACTCCAACTTGAAATGTTTTGCGCACACGAGTCCACTACTCACCACTTCAATACACTACCGAGGATCCACCTCCGTCTTCCTACGGAAGAGCCATCCTCGGCACTCACACTTATCTTGAGGCTTTTAGTAGTTTCCATTTACTTGTCTATGAACTGTATAGGCAACCAAGTAGTCCTTTACCGCGGACGCGGCTATTCGAATAGATCATGATAACCCTGCAGGGGTGTACTTCTTCATACACGCTCT
>NW_025288809.1:0-1092 GCF_018294505.1 Triticum aestivum
CAAAGAAGGGGAGGGATAGCATATTTGTTGTCGTGGATAGATTCTCGAAAATGGCACACTTTATACCATGTCATAAAAGCGATGATGCTGTTAATGTTGCTGATTTGTTCTTTCGTGAAATTATTCGCTTGCATGGTGTGCCAAATACTATTGTTTCAGATCGTGATACTAAATTTCTTAGCCACTTTTGGAGATGTTTATGGGCTAAGTTGGGGACTAAACTGCTTTTTAGTACTACTTGTCACCCCCAAACTGATGGACAAACTGAAGTAGTCAATAGAACGTTGTCTACTATGCTTAGGGCTGTTTTGAAGAATAATAAGAAAATGTGGGAGGAATGCTTGCCTCATATTGAATTTGCTTATAATCGTTCATTGCATTCTACTACTAAGATGTGCCCTTTTGAAGTTGTGTATGATTTCCTACCTCGTGCACCTATTGATTTGTTGCCTCTTCCATCTTCGGAGAAGGTTAATTTTGATGCGAAACAACGTGCTGAATTGATTTTAAAAATGCATGAGTTAACTAAGGAAAACATTGAGCGGATGAATGCTAAATATAAACTTGCTGGAGATAAGGGTAGAAAACATGTTGTGTTTGCACCTGAAGATCTTGTTTGGTTACATTTGCGTAAGGATAGATTTCCTGATTTGCGCAAATCAAAGCTAATGCCACGTGCTGATGGTCCCTTTAAGGTGTTAGAGAAAATAAATGATAATGCATATAAACTTGAGCTGCCTGCAGATTTTGGGGTTAGTCCAACTTTTAACATTGCAGATTTGAAGCCTTATTTGGGTGAGGAAGATGAACTTCCGTCGAGGACGACTTCATTTCAAGAAGGGGAGGATGATGAGGACATCAATACAATTGTTACACCCACAGCCCCTGCTGCTATACATACTGGACCAATTACTAGAGCTCGTGCACGCCAACTAAATTACCAGGTACTTTCGTTTCTTGGTAATGATTCTAATGTTCATGAGAATATGATGCTGCCTAAATTGGATACATTTGTTTTGCTTACAAATGAAGGGTCTAGCTTGGAGAAGGATGAACATTGGAGCAAGAACAAGCATGAAGATGATGGCATGC
>NW_025288810.1:0-1092 GCF_018294505.1 Triticum aestivum
GCGCCATGGTCAGCGGCGGCCGGAGTTCGGCCGCGACGGGGCTATGGCCTAGAGCTCGCAAACGCGAGGGGAGAGAGAGGGGTTCTGCACAGAGGCTCACCGCGGAGCTGTAGGGAGGGTCAGTGGGCTCGGGGGCGCGCCGGAGTGGCCGAATTCGATGGAGACAGCACCGGGGCCGAAGCTCGGAGATGATGACGATGGCGGCTGCTCGGGGCCCTTCCGGTCACGTGGTTCGGTGAGGGGGTTGGCGACGAGGTGCAGGAGCTCGGGAGCACGTCGGAGAGGGGAGGGGGTGGCCGTGGTCATGGCTACGGCGAGCGGCGCTCCCAGGTGCGTTCGGTGACGAGAGGGAGGAAGAACAGAGGAGGAGGAGGGGGTCCAGAGAGAGAGAGACGATCGAGGGGGGTCGGGGCCGTCTTCGTGGCGTCGCGAGGGGGTCGGGGAGGCTGCCACGGCGAAGCAGGAGGTGGAGGCCTCCGCGTGCGCGCGTGCGTGCGGTGTCCGTCCTCCTGGCAGAGGAGGAAGAAGACAAGGGGGAGGAGGAGGTGGCTGGGCCGCGGGAGGAGCCGGGCCGGCTGGGCTGCACGGGTGCTAGGCCAGATGGGCGCTAGGTGGGGCTGCAGGTAAGTGGGCTTCTCTCTCTCTCTTTTTCTTATTTATTGTTCTGTTTTATTTTTGTTCTGTTTGTTTTGGTTTAGTTTAACAACTAAATCATTTAAATAAATTCTGTAGATTTTTATGTGGCTTGCTAAAATATATACAAAGCCACTCACAAACTTCCAGAATTATTGGAGTCATATTTAATATATAATAAATATAAATCCAAAGAAAATAGCTATTGGATTAATTCAAATGGCCAAAATAAATATCTCTGTGACTCCAAAAATATTGGTTTAAATTTTACCTCTCACCAATATTTCCATGGATTAACAGGAACATTTTCTTGGACTCATTTGATGAAATTTAAATGTTGGTTATTTTTAGAGGTCTTCTGAGGCTTTGAAAATTCCTCAATTCAAGTTTCATTTGAATTTAAACATGATGCAGCAAGAGGTCTAGCCTAGTGCATTACCAGAAGCTAGGGATGTGACA
>NW_025288811.1:0-1092 GCF_018294505.1 Triticum aestivum
GAGTTACGGTTAATTTTCTATGATTTTTAGAAGTTATAGGCATTTTCTGGAATTTCAGAATTAAATTAAATCCAGAAAACATTACTGCGTCAGCATGACGTTGGCATGACGTCAGCAAGTCAACAGGGGCCGGCTCGGGTCAAACCTGACCAGTGGGGCCCACTGGTCAGTGACTACGGCTAATCCTAATATAATTTAAACCTAACCTAGTTTAATTAGTCGGCCCGGGCCCGCATGTCAGTGAATCAGTGGCTTAATTAAACTTAGTTATTAATTTAACCAAAGGTTAGCAGGGGACGGGCCCACACGTCAGTGACCCAGGGGGGTCAAATCCCTGGTCAACCCGGCTAATCCACCGGCGTCTAACCGCCGGCAACGACCAGACGCGGCGGTGGCTCGCCGGAATGGCTGCTCCGGCGCCCATTCGACGCGCGGAGGGGTTCTACAGGGAGCTCGAGCTCGTGCGCATCCAATGGAGCAAGCCAGAGGAGTTGGGGTTGGCTGTGGCGTCGGCAGCGGCGAGGGAGGCGGCGGCCGGAGTTCGGGCGAGGTCGGGGTTGGCGTTAGGGGGCACGGGAGGGGAAGCTAGTGTGTGTGTTAGGTTCCTGGTGAGGTGTGGAGCACGTTGCCGTGCTCGGTAGCTAGCTCCAGTGGCTCTGGCCTTGTCCGCGTCATCGCCGGCGGCGAGGAGCTCACGGCCCCGGTGGAAAGGGCGGCTAGCGTGCGGGAACGAGCACGGGGAGGAGGGGAAATGGAAGAGGAGCTCACATAGACCCTGTAGAGGTGGACGGCGAGCTTGAGGGAGGCCGGACGGCGACGAATTTGACGACGGTGATCCTCGGTGGCCGAGGAGGGGAAAAAGCGTCGGGGCGGTGCTTCGGGGCTCTTCCGGTCACGTGGCTCGGTGAGGGGGTTGGCGACGAGGTGCAGGAGCTCGGGAGCACGTCGGGGAGGAGAGGGGGTGGCGGTGGCTGCGAGGGAGCTCGTCGGTGGCGGCGGCTCCGTTCGGTCCAGGCGAGAGAGAGGGAGCAGAGGAGAGAGGGGATGCAGCGGGGGAGGAAGAGGAGCGAGGGGACACGAGGCCTCGTCGTG
>NW_025288812.1:0-1092 GCF_018294505.1 Triticum aestivum
AGCTCCTTTGATCTCCATCTTGGGGCTCCATGATCATCTTGTCACCGGCTTGACACCATGATCTCCATCATCATGATCTCCATCATCGTGTCTCCATGAAGTTGCTCGCCAACTATTACTTCTACTACTATGGCTAACGCATTTAGCAATAAAGTAAAGTAATTTACATGGCGTTTCTTGATGACACGCAGGTCATATAAAAGAATAAAGACAACTCCTATGGCTCCTGCCGGTTGTCATACTCATCGACATGCAAGTCGTGATTCCTATTACAATAGCATGAACATCTCATACATCACATATAGATCATTCATCATTCATCACAACTTTGGCCATATCATATCACAAACCACTTGCTGCAAACACAAGTTAGACGTCCTCTAATTGTTGTTGCAAGTTTTACGTGGCTGAATTAGGGTTCTAGCAAGAACGTTTTCTTACCTACGTTAAAGCCACAACGTGATTTGTCAACTTCTATTTACCCTTCATAAGGACCCTGTTCATCGATTCCGCTCCAACTAAAGTAGGAGAGACTGACACCCGCCAGCCACCTTATGCAACTAGTGCATGTTAGTCGGTGGAACCGGTCTCACGTAAGCGTACGTGTAAGGTTGGTCTGGGCCGCTTCATCCCACAATACCGCTGAAGCAAGAAAAGACTAGTAACGGCAAGAAAGTTGACAAATCTACGCCCACAACAAATTGTGTTCTACTCGCGCAAGAAGAACTACGCATAGACCTAGCTCATGATGCCACTGTTGGGGAACGTTGCAGAAAACAAAAATTTTCCTACTCGTTTCACCAAGATCATCTAGGAGTTCATCTAGCAACGAGTCATTGGATGCATCTACATACCTTTGTAGATCGCGAGCGGAAGCGTTCAAAAGAACGGTGATGATGTAGTCGTACTCGACGTGATCCAAATCACCGATGACCAGCGCCGAACGGACGGCACCTCCGCGTTCAACACACGTACGGGACGGGAGACGTCTCCTCCTTCTTGATCCAGCAAGGGGAAAGGAGAGGTTGATGAAGATCCAGCAGCACGACGGCGTGGTGGTGGATGCAGGGCGTCACAGCAGCAGGGCTTCGC
>NW_025288813.1:0-1091 GCF_018294505.1 Triticum aestivum
ACACTAGGTACAGGCAAAGGCATATATAAACCATGAGGATTGAGTCGTGACTTAGCTTTTTGACATGTAGTGCAGCGAGCAATAAAACGCTCAACATCCCGTCTCATCTTTGGCCAAAAGAAATGTGTAGCAAGTACGTCCTCCGTCTTCTTCACGCCAAAGTGTCCCATTAATCCTCCTCCATGCGCCTCCTGCAACAACAAAAGACGAACGGAGCTAGCTGGAATGCATAGCTTGTTAGCACGAAACACAAATCCATCGTTAACGACAAACTTGTTCCACATTCTTCCTTCTTTACAATTCTGCATTACATCTTTAAAATCAGCATCATGCACATATTGATCTTTGATGGTCTCCAAACCAAATATTTTGAAGTCAAGTTGTGAAAGCATAGTATAGCGACGAGACAATGCATCAGCAATAACATTTTCTTTTCCCTTCTTGTGTTTAATGACATAAGGGAAAGCCTCAATGAATTCAACCCATCTAGCATGTCTACGATTCAGTTTAGCTTGACTTTTAATATGTTTCAAAGATTCATGATCAGAATGTATAACAAATTCTTTGGGCCATAAATAATGTTGAGATGTTTCTAAAGTCCGAACAAGAGCATATAATTCTTTATCATAAGTAGAATAATTCAGACTAGGCCCACTCAATTTTTCAGAAAAGTATGCAACAGGTTTGCCATCTTGTAATAACACACCTCCTAATCCAATTCCACTAGCATCACATTCAAGCTCAAAAGTCTTATTAAAATCAGGAAGTTGGAGTAAAGGAGCATGTGTCAACTTATCTTTCAATACCGTGAAGGCTTCTTCCTGTGCGGTACCCCAAACAACAGGCACATCCTTCTTTGTAAGCTCGTTGAGAGGTGCAGCAATGGTGCTGAAATCTCTCACAAAACGCCTATAGAATCCAGCGAGGCCAAGAAAACTCCTCACTTGTGTGACCGTTTTGGGCTGCGGCCAACTCTCAATAGCTTCAATCTTGGCTTTGTCAACTTCAATTCCCTGTGGAGTAACAACATAGCCAAGAAAAGATACTCGGTCGGTGCAAAAGGTGCACTTCCCAAGGTTACCAAACAAACG
>NW_025288814.1:0-1091 GCF_018294505.1 Triticum aestivum
GCTGTCCACGGCCTCCAGTAGGCTACAAACACCAGAAACTACTTGCAACTCCTGGACAGAGAGCTAGGGTGAATAAGAAGTCGAGCGGGGTCATATTTCAGGGCCCAATGCATGGTAGTAGCTGTATCTTAAATCACATATACAGATCTCAGTGCTTAAGGTCGGCTTCAATGAAACAACCCACCATGTACTCCTACATGGCCTCTCATCGATACCTTTACCAAATCGTGTTCACCACACCACTCTCATTACCGACATTAACATTTCACTCTAGCCCATCACCCAGATGAACCAGACCTGACACGACTCTAAGCATAGCAGGCATAGCAAGGTAGGAACAACACATACACATGGCTCAATCAACTCCTACACATGCTAGTGGGTTTCATCTAGTTACTGTGGCAATGACAGGTCATGCAGAGGAAATGGGTTCAACTACCGTAGCACACAGCAGTTTGAAACGCGTTGTCTTAAAGCAGTAAAAGAGAGCAGGAGCGAGAACATGGGATTGTATCGATATGATCAAATGGTTGGTTGCTTGCCTGATGGTTCGATGCACTGATACGGTTCTTCGTTAGGGTAATCACGGTACTCTTCGGAGGCAGAACCTGTCGCAAAGGACATTGATACACAAGCATCACCAAACAATGTGCAACAATATGATGCATGCATGAAACATGGCAATATGAGTGTGTTGGGCTAATGCAACTAAAACCAGAAGGGTTTGAACAAATTTGAATCATAGATTCAAATTTCAAACTCAAGCATGGCCTTTTAAAGTGCTTTTCCTTGTTCTGCTTAAAACATCAATTTAACTTGTTTGATCATGCATGAAAATAGTACAGATGGATAGATTGGATTTTTCTGATCATTTTTCATATATAATTTGTCCAATTTGGAGTTACAGAATAAAAGTTATGAATTTTTGAAGTTTAAATAATATTCTGGAATTTCCTGATTTAAATTAAATCCAGAAATTATAATTATTGCGCCAGCATGACGTCAGCATGACGTCAGTGGTCAACTGCGGCTGGCTGAAGTCAAACCTGACGTGTGGGGCCCACACGTCAGTGACAGGGGGGGTTAAACAG
>NW_025288815.1:0-1091 GCF_018294505.1 Triticum aestivum
TTTCGTGGACTATTACTCACCGTTTTGGGGGCCCCGAAGCGATTTTCATAGTTGTTGAACCCCAAGGTGTGCTTACGAGTTGGTCATCAACACTCCCAGTTTTGGCCGATTCTGGCCCGTTTCATGGACTATTACTCACCGTTTTGGGGTCCCAAAGCGATTTCCATGATTGTCGAACTCCAAGGTGCGCTTACGTGTCGGTCATCAACACTCACATATTCGGCCGATTCAAGTCCGTTCCGTGCACTATTACTCAGCATTTTGGGGACCCAGAGCGATTTCCACGATTGATGAGCCCCGGGGTGCGTTTATGTGTCCGTCATCAACACTCACAGTTTTGGCCAATTCTGACCTATTTCGCGGACTATTACTCACCGTTTTAGGGTCCCGCAGCGATTTCCATAGTTGTTGAACCCCAAGATGTGCTTACGTGTTGGTCAACAACACTCGCAGTTTTGGCCGATTCTGGCCCGTTTCATGGACTATTACTCACCGTTTTCGGGTCCCAAAGCGATTTCCATGGTTGTCAAACTCCAAGGTGCACTTACATGTTAGTCATCAACAATCACAGTTTGGGTCGATTCTGGCCCGTTTCTTGGACTATTACTCTATTTTGGGGTCTCGAAGTCATTTCGACGATTGACGAACCCCGGGGTGCGTTTACGTGTCGGTCATCAACACTCACATATTCGGCCGATTCTAATACGTTCCGTGCACTATTACTCAGCGTTTTGTGGACCCAGAGCGATTTCCATGATTGATGAACCCCGGGGTGCGTTTATGTGTCCGTCGTCAACACTCACAGTTTTGGCCAAATCCGACCTGTTTCGTGGACTATTACTCACCGTTTTGGGGGCCCCGAAGCGATTTTCATAGTTGTTGAACCCCAAGGTGTGCTTACGAGTTGGTCATCAACAGTCCCAGTTTTGGCCGATTCTGGCCCGTTTCATGGACTATTACTCACCGTTTTGGGGTCCCAAAGCGATTTTCATCATTGTCGAACTCCAAGGTGCGCTTACGTGTCGGTCATCAACAATCACAATTTGGGCCGATTCTGGCCCGTTTCTTGGACTATTACTCTATTTTGGGGT
>NW_025288816.1:0-1091 GCF_018294505.1 Triticum aestivum
GAAATCACTCCGGGACCCCAAAACAGTGAGTAATAGTATACAAAAAAAGGCAAGAATCGGACAAAAGTGTAAGTGTTGATGACCGAAACGTAAACGCACCCGCGGTTCGTTAATCGTTGAAATCACTTCGATACCCCAAAACAGTGCGTAATACTCCACGAAACGGGCCAGAATCGGCCAAAACTGCGAGTGTTGATGAGCGACACATAAATGCACCCCGGTGTTCGTCAAACATGGAAATCACGCAGAGACCCAAAAACAGAGTAATAGTCCAAGAAACGGGCCAGAATTGGCCAAAACTGTGAGTGTTGATGACCGACACGTAAATGCACCCCGTGGTATGTTAATCGTGGAAATCACTCCGGGGGCCCAAAAAAGTGAGTAATAGTCCATGATACGGGCCGGAATCAGCCAAAACTATGAGTATTGATGACCGACACGTAATCGGGCCTTGGGGTTCAACAACTATGGAAATCACTTCGGGACCTGAAAACAGTGAGTAATAGTCCACAAATCACGTTAGAATTGGCCAAAATTGTGAGTGTTGCTGACCGACACGTAAACACAACCCGGGGTCATTTCGGGACCCCATAACTAAGTAATAGTCCAAGAAACGGGCCAGAATCGGCCCAAACTGCGATTGTTGATGACTTACACTTAAGCGCACCTTGTGGTTCAACAACCATGGAAATCGCTTTGGGGCCCCAAAACGGTGAGTAACAGTCCACGAAACGGGTCAGAATCGACAAAAACCGCGAGTGTTGATAACCAACCCGTAAGCGCACCCAGGGGTTCGTTAATCATGGAAATCACTCCGGGGCCCCAAAAAAGTGAGTAATAGTCCACGAAACGGGCCAGAATCGGCCAAAACTGTGAGTGTTGATGACCGACACGTAAACGCACGCCGGGGTTCGTTAATCGTTGAAATCACTCCGGGACCCCAAAACAGTGAGTAATAGTATACAAAAAAAGGCAAGAATCGGACAAAAGTGTAAGTGTTGATGACCGAAACGTAAACGCACCCGCGGTTCGTTAATCGTTGAAATCACTTCGATACTCCAAAACAGTGCGTAATACTCCACGAAACGGGC
>NW_025288817.1:0-1091 GCF_018294505.1 Triticum aestivum
TTGGACTTGTAGTTTGACTCGGATTCTGCTGCAGCATCAGATTGTTTCGTCCACAACTCAACGCTCCGGACGAATTTGAAGGTGATTCCAATTGGGTTGGAAAGTGCACGAAATCTAGTTTCCAACAAAAAAAGAATCACCCAATTCGTAGTCCGTATGAAAAACTTGTGTGCGTTTTGAGTCAGGTATGTCTGTGCAGTCCGAATCTGAATTCAGAACGTGAGAGACTTGGACTCTATCTTCTCTTGGGCCAAAAGTGACGTGAGAGAACTTTTTGGACAGCAAATAAACATCTCTTTCTTCCTTATCTTCATATGTGGATTGTACAAATGTCCCATACACCTGCAATTAGACAAAACACAAAAGTGTGTGAAGTATTTTTGTTCTGGATAACATAAATAGATTATTGAATAGTTTGCACTAGAAATCACCTGACAAATATGCATATATGCAATATTTTTGGTCATATCCAAGGTAGTCATGTCTTGATAGAGGCGAGGGTGTCCCGATCTTTCGATGAGATGATAACTATCGATTTGGTGGAGACGACTTTGACGATCCGACTACAAACGTGCACGACGTTGTGCCTTAGCAATCGCTAAACCAATCTCCTGAGGTTACTGACGATGCCGGAAGCACGGTCAGCCTGACCACGAAGGTCTATTCCTGCAAGCAATCGAAGAACGAGCAAGAATATGATAAAGCAATCTGAATATTGCAAATATATATGAGGTATTGATAATGGTGGGGATCCGAAAAGTGGTCTTGGTCTGGTCGTTGGACACAAACGAAGCACACGAAGTTGCAATGGCTAACTTTTAACTAAACAAATCCCAAGGAAAAGCTACTAGATGGATCTACTTATATAGGAGCAAGGGGTGGCGGCCAAGGAGGTGGGAGGACGTCCCAAGGCAGCCTAAAACTAAATCTAGGTCGTACAAGGCCAATGGGCCCAAGTGGAGGTGATGTAACACCTTTGGACTTGTAGTTTGACTCGGATTCTGCTGCAGCATCAGATTGTTTCGTCCACAACTCAACGCTCCGGACGAATTTGAAGGTGATTCCAATTGGGTTGGAAAGTGCACGAAATC
>NW_025288818.1:0-1091 GCF_018294505.1 Triticum aestivum
GTTTTTTGAATTTTGATGAACTTTTTTCCAAAATCATGATTTGTTTTTCATATTCGATGAACTTTTTTTCGAATTTGATGAACTTTTTTCAACTTTGTTGAACTTTTTTCAAATTTGATGAACTACTTTTCAAATGCGATGAACTTTTTTTTCGAAAACGATGAACTTTTTTCACTTTTCCATAAACGTTTTTCAAATTCGATGAACTTCTCTTAAAAATGATTAACTTTTTCTCAAAATCATTGAGTTCTTTAAGTTTATGTACTTTTTCTACAAAAATGATGAACTTTTGTCTCAAAATCGATAATTGTTTTTGTAGTTTGTGAGATTTTTTCGTCAAATGTTGAACTTTGGCTCAAAATCGATGAACATTGATTATTTATTATTTTAAAATCAATGAACTTTTTTGAAATTCAATGAACTGTTTTTTATTTTGATGAACTTTTTTTTGAATTTGATGAACTTTTTTCAAATTCAGTGAACGTTTTTTGAACTTTGATGAACTTTTTTCCAAAATCATGATTTGTTTTTCAAATTCGATGAACTTTTTTTCGAATTTGATGAACTTTTTTCAACTTTGTTGAACTTTTTTCAAATTTGATGAACTACTTTTCAAATGCGATGAACTTTTTTCACTTTTCCATAAACGTTTTTCAAATTCGATGAACTTCTCTTAAAAATGATTAACTTTTTCTCAAAATCATTGAGTTCTTTAAGTTTATGTACTTTTTCTTCAAAAATGATGAACTTTTGTCTCAAAATCGATAATTGTTTTTGTAGTTTGTGAGATTTTTTCGTCAAATGTTGAACTTTGGCTCAAAATCGATGAACATTGATTATTTATTATTTTAAAATCAATGAACTTTTTCGAAATTCAATGAACTGTTTTTTATTTTGATGAACTTTTTTCAAATTCAGTGAACTCTTTTTGAACTTCGATGAACTTTTTTCAAATTCGACAAAGTTTTTTTCAAAATCATGATTTGTTTTTCATTCGATGAACTTCTTTCCAAAATCATGATTTTTTTTCAAATTCGATGAACTTTTTTCCAAAATCATGATTTGTTTTTCATATTCGATGAACTTTTTTT
>NW_025288819.1:0-1091 GCF_018294505.1 Triticum aestivum
GAAACAAGAGATAGGGTTGATTTCGGACCCCTCCACCAAGGGCCACGAAATTCCCCCTCTCTTCCTCCATATATACAGCCCTTAGGGCACCGTTTAGACTTTGGGTTTTGTTTAGATTAAAAGTTCGCCATAGCTGCAACTTCGCGTACTTCGTTTGTGTTCAACGACCAGACAAAGGCGTCACAGAACCCCACCTTGATCAATAAAGCTTTCATCTTATATTCGCAATATCCAGATTGCAATCTTAGTTTCTTGCTTGTTCTTCGTTTGCTCGCAGGAAACAGACCCTCGTGGTCAGGTTGATCGTGCTCCGGCGTGGTCAATAACCTCTCGGAGTTGGTTTAGCGATTGCTAAGGCGCGACGTCCTCGCACGTTCGTAGTCGGATCGTCAAAGTCGACTTCCACCAAAGCGATATCCATCATCTCATCGAAAGACGGGACACCTTTGCCTCTATCAAGTGGTATCAGATTTCCAGTTTGCTCGGTGAGATTTTACAGTTTTTCGTAGTTTAGATCGAGTCTGTTCTTCATACCTATAGTCCACGAAAAAGCCAAAAAAAAATTAGGGTTAGTTCATCCCATCCGAACCAATCTGATCCTTGCATAATCTTTTCTGTATTTGCTTTGTTGAATTTGCGGTTGCATCGTCGTGTCCAGTTGCTGGTCTTAGCGTCTAGTCTTTTAGAGTTTCGAGTTCTATTCACAGGTTGTCACGTCGCCGCTGCCATATATCACCACCGCATCATCATCGTCGTTGTTGCCATATACCACCACCACATATTCACCGCCAATCCGAATCCATATACGCCACCACATATCCGCCGCCATCACGCCAATCCGAGTTCACCTGCAACATATATCCGCCACCTGTCCGTGTTCCACCAGATTCATCTCCGCCACCAGTCCGAGTTCCACCAGATTCATCTCCGCCACCAGTCCTAGTCCGAGTCCAGTAATTGTTGCATTGTTCTCGATTTCCAGATCACGCGACACTCCGAGTCGTGACAGAGAAGGACTCCCCAACTTCCGAGCCATCCGCAGAAGAAAAATAGTTCCAATTTCAAAAAAAAAACTAAGTCTGGAAAATTCT
>NW_025288820.1:0-1091 GCF_018294505.1 Triticum aestivum
GAAAACATTTGAAACGATGAAAAGATATGATCGACAAAGCTTGAATTTAATCCACCGGAGAAGAATACAAGAATGAAGAATGATGAACTTGAAGAACATCTTCATGAGAACCACCGGGTAAGAACATTGATTGAAAAGAATGAAGGTACTTCACGTCAATAAAAAGGATACTCGATTAAGAAATCCGAGTCCTTAAAGAGAAAGGGGTGGGAGGGTGGGAAAACAAAGATAACTTGGGTTGGATGAAACGAACACCGTTGAGAAAAGCTTAGAATTGATCTTGCGAACGTTGGAATGACTGGATGCACTTGAAGAGAAACACGCCGGTTGGAAAAGAATTAACATGACGACCTCAATGATCAAGAAGGATTAGTATTCACATAGCAATATGAGAACACCACTTAGAATAAGGTATGGAATCAACACTTGTCATTGAAGGAACTCGAATACCACAAATAAAACAAAACAAAGGATTTGGCTTGCGGAATAAGCCGGAACAAACATATGATAGAGATTCCGTCCGAAGTTTTCGTGGTGGGGCCCACACGGGCTCGATCGTACAGCACCATCATGTACAAGGCAGTGCACATGACATACGAAGCGTCCCCGAGTCGGCATAGCCAAGGACTCTTTAAGACACTACGAGACCACTGTAAAACCAACCGTGTACAGGCGGACCACTAGACGTCGAACCCCAATCTCATATCATGCATCTGTCGGAAAGATGTCCTAAGAGCTACTTGAATTCCCACTTATAAACTCCCGAAACTTTCTGGTTATGCAATCTGGTGTAGGGGATACATGGGACACAAAATATATCACCCAAACTAAACAATACCTAGATCCAGCTGTATCCATCCGTCAACACATAACCAAGAAAACTCCGGAAATCGTTTACCTCAACCTTCGAAAAGCATCCGTTATACAAGTTATGGCAATACTCCCAAACTCCCGCCCCAGTACTGGGTGGCGTCGAGGTGATCTCACCAACAACTGCATAAAAGAGATTCCGATGTCGGCGAAACTCAGGTATTCCAGAACTGCAACGATAAAATTGTGACGACAACACCTCGGAGCTCAACTCCCCGGGA
>NW_025288821.1:0-1091 GCF_018294505.1 Triticum aestivum
AGACGAGTTTCCGTATGAAATCCTGATACTTTGAAAGAGATTGTCCGTTTTCTACACGAAGTGCATCCAGCTTTTGCCGTAACCCTCTCAAATTCCTTGCACATGCTATGTGGATGAAATGACGATACCATGCCAACTTTCATCCTTTTCAGAGTTCATTTGAAATGCTTTTCAATTTTAGGGTGTTATAGCTCAAAATAATTAGTGAATGCATGAAAAATAACAAATGAAGTGACAAAGGATTGAAAAATGATGATGTGGCTTTGAATGGTGCATTTTGAAGACACAAAAAGTCAGGAGTTCAAATAAGTTTTAAAAAATGAAATCCCTTTGTAACAGACGAGTTTCCGTATGAAATCCTGATACTTTGAAAGAGATTGTCCGTTTTGTACACGAAGTGCATCCAGTTTTTGCCGTAACCCTCTCAACTTTCTGGCACATGCTATGTGGAGGAAATGATGATACCATGCCAACTTTCAACCTTTTCAGAGTTCATTTGAAATGCTTTTCAATTTTATGGTCTTATAGCTCAAAATAATTAGTAAATGCATGAAAAATAACAAATGAAGTCAGAAAGGATTGAAAAATGATGATGTGGCTTTGGAAGGTGCATTTTGAACACCCAAAAAGTCAGGAGTTCAAATAAGTTTTAAAAAATGAAATCCCTTTGTAACAGACGAGTTTCCGTATGAAATCCTGATACTTCGAGAGAGATTGTCCGTTTTGTACACGAAGTGCATCCAGTTTTTGCCGTAACCCTCTCAACTTTTTGCACATAATATGTGGATGAAATGATGATACCATGCCAACTTTCAACCTTTTCAGAGTTCATTTGAAATGCTTTTCAATTTTAGGGTCTTATAGCTCAAAATAATTAATAATCCATGAAAAATAACAAATGAAGTCAGAAAGGATTGAAAAATGATGATGTGGCTTTGAATGGTGCATTTTGAACACACAAAAAGTCAAGAGTTCAAATAAGTTTTAAAAATGAAATCCCTTTCTAAATGACGAGTTTCCGTATGATATCCTGATACTTTGAGAGAGATTGTCCGTTTTGTACACGAAGTGCATCCAGTTTTTGCCGTAAC
>NW_025288822.1:0-1091 GCF_018294505.1 Triticum aestivum
ATAGTTGCTGCCATCGTCTTTCAGCTTGGTTTTCTCTAGGAACGCGTTGAAGTTGAGGACTACGTTGGCCATTTAATCTACAAGACATATTGTAAAATATTTAGACTAAGTTCATGATAATTAAGTTCAACTAATCAAATTATTAATGAACTCCCACTTAGATTAGACATCCCTCTAGTCATCTAAGTATTACATGATCCGAGTTAAACTAGACCGTGTCCGATCATCACGTGAGACGGACTAGTCAACATCGGTGAACATCTTCATGTTGATCGTATCTTCTATACGACTCATGCTCGACCTTTCGGTCTTCCGTGTTCCGAGGCCATGTCTGTACATGCTAGGCTCGTCAAGTCAACCTAAGTGTTTGCATGTGTAAATCTGTCTTACACCCGTTGTATGTGAACGTCTGAATAAAACACCCGATCATCACGTGGTGTTTTGAAATAGCGAACTGTCGCAACGGTGCACAGTTAGGGGGAACACTTCTTGAAATTAGTATGAGGGATCACCTTATTTACTACCGTCGTTCTAAGTAAACAAGATGCAAAACATGATAAACATCACATGCAATCAAATAATAAATGTGACATGATATGGCCAATATCACATAGCTCCTTTGATCTCCATCTTGGGGTTCCATGATCATCTTGTCACCGGCTTGACACCATGATCTCCATCATCATGATCTCCATCATCGTGTCTCCATGAAGTTGCTCGCCAACTATTACTTCTACTACTATGGCTAACGCGTTTAGCAATAAAGTAAAGTAATTTACATGGCGTTTCTTGATGACACGCAGGTCATATAAAAGAATAAAGACAACTCCTATGGCTCCTGCCGGTTGTCATACTCATCGACATGCAAGTCGTGATTCCTATTACAATAGCATGAACATCTCATACATCACATATAGATCATTCATCATTCATCACAACTTTGGCCATATCATATCACAAACCACTTGCTGCAAAAACAAGTTAGACGTCCTCTAATTGTTGTTGCAAGTTTTACGTGGCTGAATTAGGGTTCTAGCAAGAACGTTTTCTTACCTACGTTAAAGCCACAACGTGATTTGTCAACTTCTATT
>NW_025288823.1:0-549 GCF_018294505.1 Triticum aestivum
AGAGGAGGAGGAGGAGGTCGCCGGAGAGGAGGAGGGTAGTATGGTGGAGGAGAGAAGGGAAGATGGAGTGGAGGAGAGGAGGAGATGGAGTGGAGGAGAGGTGGAGTGGAGGAGAAAGAATGAAGAGGTAAGGAGGAGAGGACCACGCCCAGCCATATATACGGCATAGTAATGGCACACCGCGGGCAGGTGCGCCATTACTAACTTTTTCTTATTTTTTTGATTTATTTTGAATTTTGAAGGAGGGAAGATACTAATGGCGCACCATGAGCAGGTGCGCCATTACTAACTTTTTTTTTTATTTTTTTGATTGATTTTGAATTTTGAAGGCGGGAAGATACTAATGGCGCACCATGGGCAGGTGCGCCATTAGTAAGTTTGAATTTTTTTGAATTTTTTTCCTCCCCAGATCTTAAAAGCCCCGTAACTTTTTTTCTGTTAGGTTTTTGAGGATTTTGAAAATGTTTAACGGGTTTCCCCTAGTTAAATTCGGATGTAACTTTTCGAGTAGATGATTTTTCATATAAAAACTTTTTCATCCGAGTTAGT
>NW_025288823.1:559-1091 GCF_018294505.1 Triticum aestivum
GGCACACCGCGGGCAGGTGCGCCATTACTAACTTTTTCTTATTTTTTTGATTTATTTTGAATTTTGAAGGAGGGAAGATACTAATGGCGCACCATGAGCAGGTGCGCCATTACTAACTTTTTTTTTTATTTTTTTGATTGATTTTGAATTTTGAAGGCGGGAAGATACTAATGGCGCACCATGGGCAGGTGGGCCATTAGTAAGTTTGAATTTTTTTGAATTTTTTTCCTCCCCAGATCTTAAAAGCCCCGTAACTTTTTTTCTGTTAGGTTTTTGAGGATTTTGAAAATGTTTAACGGGTTTCCCCTAGTTAAATTCGGATGTAACTTTTCGAGTAGATGATTTTTCATATAAAAACTTTTTCATCCGAGTTAGTATGCAAAAGTTATGCCCATTTTTACAAATTCTCGAGAGATTTTGCAAAAAAGTCGAAAATTCATGTTTTAAATTTTGCTAACAACTAGACCACATATCACATGGGAAACTTATTTTCTTTTATTTTTTTGACATTTCCATCATTTTTTTATTTTTT
>NW_025288824.1:0-1091 GCF_018294505.1 Triticum aestivum
ACTATGCTAGAGCCCATAATAGCTTGTGGCTGCACACAGAAGTTTCTAGCATGAACAATCTTATGATCCCTTTGAGCCTGGGTGGCGGACCTTATAAAATCAGACAACACTGGGTTCTCCAGGTGCCTCAATCCACCCAGATGTGAGTTTTAGTTGCCACCTTAAGTTGAACCATTAATAAACATCTCACATCTGTCATGAATATCTCCCAAACCCAAACCACGTCTATGAGCATAGCATGGCAATAATAATAGCAACGTAGAAGTAACTCCCAAGGGTTTGATAAGAAAACAGGTAATAGGTATTACCTCAACTACTTCCCAATACCCACAATTTAATTAGATCCTAATCATGCAATGTTTGAGGAATAGATCTAATGCAATAAAAACTGGGTATGGAAGGTATGATCAAAGTGTTACTTGCCTTGCTGATGATCCGCAAAACCTAGCGATTCGAAGTAACAAGCGGCACACTCCGGGTACTCTATCGCAAACAAACAAGCATACAATCAGTACTCATCTAATGCACAGGTAAAACTCGAATGAAATATCCAACCAGAAAGTTCAACTTAAGAACTCCGGTTTGCAAAAAGAATCAACTCGAAAGAAGCAACGAAAGTCAAACGGCGAAAGAAAGAAGCTTCGTTTACTAATCTGGATCTAGGTCAAATTTTACTGTAGCAAAAACTTGTTTGAGTAGGTTAAACGGAAAGAGAATTTCGAGACGAAACTCTAGGCGCTTGAATCGCCTGATTCCAATAAACGAGCGAGAAGTTAAACAGAAACGAAGATTCGATCAGAAATCGAATCTGAGATAATCGCAGAAAAATCCGACGAAAAAGAAAAACGGACGAACGGTTAAAGAACGGACGTTTGTTAACAGAGAAAAACCGACGAACGCGTTCGTTAAAACGAACGGTTCGGTGAACGCTCGCAAAATAATAAAACCGAAAAAAAAACCGATCTAGGTTTTTTTTTAAACGAACGGTTTTAAAAAAAAACAAAAACAAAAAACCGGCGACGAACGAGGCGAGGCAGTACCTCGTCGGGGCAGAGATCTGGCGGGGCTCCGGCGGGGCGCGGGGTGCGGCG
>NW_025288825.1:0-1091 GCF_018294505.1 Triticum aestivum
CTTTGATTTGCGCAAATCAGGAAATCTATCCTTACGCAAATGTAACCAAACAAGATCTCCAGGTGCAAACACAACATGTTTTCTACCCTTATCTCCAGCAAGTTTATATTTAGCATTCATACGCTCAATGTTTTCCTTAGTTAACTCATGCATTTTTAAAATCAATTCAGCACGTTGTTTAGCATCAAAATTAACCTTCTCCGAAGATGGAAGAGGCAACAAATCAATAGGTGCACGAGGTAGGAAACCATACACAACTTCAAAAGGGCACATCTTAGTAGTAGAATGCAATGAACGATTATAAGCAAACTCAATATGAGGCAAGCATTCCTCCCACATTTTCTTATTATTCTTCAAAACAGCCCTAAGCATAGTAGACAATGTTCTATTGACTACTTCAGTTTGTCCATCAGTTTGGGGGTGACAAGTAGTACTAAAAAGCAGTTTAGTCCCCAACTTAGCCCATAAACATCTCCAAAAGTGGCTAAGAAATTTAGTATCACGATCTGAAACAATAGTATGTGGCACACCATGCAAGCGAATAATTTCACGAAAGAACAAATCAGCAACATTAACAGCATCATCACTTTTATGACATGGTATAAAGTGTGCCATTTTCGAGAATCTATCCACGACAACAAATATGCTATCCCTCCCCTTCTTTGTTCTAGGTAAACCTAAAACAAAGTCCATAGATATATCCTCCCAAGGAACACTAGGTACAGGCAAAGGCATATATAAACCATGAGGATTGAGTCGTGACTTAGCTTTTTGACATGTAGTGCAGCGAGCAATAAAACGCTCAACATCCCGTCTCATCTTTGGCCAAAAGAAATGTGTAGCAAGTACGTCCTCCGTCTTCTTCACGCCAAAGTGTCCCATTAATCCTCCTCCATGCGCCTCTTGCAACAACAAAAGACGAACGGAGCTAGCTGGAATGCATAGCTTGTTAGCACGAAACACAAATCCATCGTTAACAACAAACTTGTTCCACATTCTTCCTTCTTTACAATTCTGCATTACATCTTTAAAATCAGCATCATGCACATATTGATCTTTGATGGTCTCCAAACCAAATATTTTGAAGTCAA
>NW_025288826.1:0-1091 GCF_018294505.1 Triticum aestivum
CTCGGGTGCATTCTCCGGAGCACCGTCTCGATCAACACCGAGAACCTGAGGCATCCTGACCGAGGGAATTTGCGCAACCTCCTCTTCACGAAGCTGCACGAACGATACAAGTTCCCCGCTGAATTTGAAAACACAAGCCTCAAAGGGAATAAAGTGAACAATGCTGCCCTCACGAAGATGAGCAAGGCCCTGTCTACTTGGAAAAGCAATGTGAAGAGAATGATCGAGAAAGGTGAGAGTTATGAGAAGATCAAGGAGAAAAATCCTTCGATCACCGAAGATGACTACAACGACTTCAAGATCAATTGCTCGAGCACCGCAAACTCCGAATCAAGTAAGTGGGGGAAAGAAATGCGGGAGCTGAACTTAGGGGAACACACACTCGGTCCCGGCGGTTACAGAGTGGCGGAGCCTATATGGGACAAGGAGGAGGCGGACTGTGCCGAGCAAGGCCTACCGCCCCTCTTCGATAAATACGGTGACAAGAAGACCAGGAACTTTGTCAGGGCCCGGTACAAGAAGGACCCAAAAACAAAGGAGCTTACCACGGATCCGAAGACCAGGGCGCTTGAGCTTGTTCTGGTAAGGAATACACCCCCTCGTAATTAGCTCCATATGGTTGCATTCTAATTAATGAAGCCAAATTTCTAAATGGTTCACATTCCTTCTGCAGGCGACTGAAAGCAGTAGCGCGGGGTCGACTAAGAGCAACCCTTGGGACACCACTCTAAATAGGGCGTTGAATGTAATGAAGAACAAGGATAAGCTCAGTAAGCCGACGTCAGCTGGTCGTGTGGCCGGCAAAGGCTTGTCGACAAAATGGTCGTCATACTATGACACTGCTGGGCGAAAGGAGAAAAAGACCAGCTCGGAAAGCCAGGCGCGCGAGGTTCAAGAACTCAGGGCATAGGTGGCGCGGATTCCGGAGATTGTCCAAGAGCAAGTGCAACAACAACTCGGAGCGACGATCACCGCCATTGTGCCTACCTTGATCCAGGGGATTAGTGCGTGGATTGCGGGCGGCCAACAGGGGCCGCCCCCGATTCCTAGCTTCACGGCCAGCAACTCGCAGAACGCGATGGCGGGGCCAT
>NW_025288827.1:0-1091 GCF_018294505.1 Triticum aestivum
TAAGTAGGATCAAGTGCCCCGGCGTACTTGTGACTAATGCATGGCTTTTAGGGTGCCTCGGTGTCGATAAAAACCGAAATGATGAAAAGTTAGGCTTTTAGGGTGCCTTGGCGTCGAAAAACCCTCAATGATAAAAGTTTAGATTTTAGGATGCCTCGGTGTCGACAAACCCTAAATGATGAGACCATGATCTTGTTCCTTGACAATAACCAACTTTTTGACCAAACTTTGTTTCTATTTAGAGAGAAACATGGCCCACAACGATGAGGCCGGGGGTTCGGGCGGCAAGGCATTCTGGGAGCTGTCCCAGGAGATGGAGGAACAACCTCACTTGTATGAGGCCGCCGCCTTCCCCACCGATCCTGAGACCACGGATGGTGCCGCTGAGGATGACCACACTGATGCCACCACTGATGGTGCCGCCGAGGATGCCACCACTGATGATGGCGGCGCACGCATAGATAGCAGCCAGCCGAAGAGGCAACGGAAGGACCGGCGCCCGATCGTGCTCCGCACCCTCAAGGAGGAAGTTACTGAAGTGGACTCCAACGGGAATCCAACGGCGCCCGAACGAATAGTCAAGGGGTACTCGCTTCAGCTCGGGTGCATTGTCCGGAGCACCGTCTCGATCAACACCGAGAACCTGAGGCATCCTGACCGGGGGAATTTGCGCCACCTCCTCTTCACGAAGCTGCACGAACGATACAAGTTCCCCGCTGAATTCGAAAACACAAGCCTCAAAGGGAATAAAGTGAACAATGCTGCCCTCATGAAGATGAGCAAGGCCCTGTCTACTTGGAAAAGCAATGTGAAGAGAATGATCGAGAAAGGTGAGAGTTATGAGAAGATCAAGGAGAAAAATCCTTCGATCACCGAAGATGACTACAACGACTTCAAGATCAATTGCTCGAGCACCGCAAGCTCCCAATCAAGTGAGTGGGGGAAACAAATGCGGGAGCTGAACATAGGGGAACACACACTCGGTCCCGGCGGTTACAGAGTGGCGGAGCCTATATGGGACAAGGAGGAGGCGGACCGTGCCGAGCAAGGCCTACCGCCCCTCTTCAATAAATACGGTGACAAGCAGACCA
>NW_025288828.1:0-1091 GCF_018294505.1 Triticum aestivum
CTCAGGATCACCACCTGGGCCTTAGCCTACTCATTGATGTCAACGTCTACGTAGAACCCATCAGAAGGGGTTGCAGCGTCTTCTGTAAAAATGTAAATTATAGCAACATGAGTACAAAGGTACTCAGCAAGACTTACATCAGATCCTACATACATGCATATTATCAAGAAGGGTTGGTGGAGTTATTGCAGCAAGCCAGCTTTGACTCTTGGCTAGGCTAACCTACGAGACTCCAACTTGAAATGGTTTGCGCACACGAGTCCGCTACTCACCACTTCAATACACTACCGAGGATTCACCTCCGTCTTCCTGCGGAAGAGCCCTCCTCGGCACTCACACTTATCTTGAGTCTTTTAGTAGTTTCCGTTTACTTGTCTATGAACTGTATAGGCAACCAAGTAGTCCTTTACCGCGGACGCGGCTATTCGAATAGATCATGATAACCCTGCAGGGGTGTACTTCTTCATACACGCTCTCACCACTTACTGTCGTTTACACGACATGTACTCGGCAACCTTCAAGCGGAAGCCCAACGTGGGTGTCGGCCACGACCTACCTAATCACCTAAGCCTCCAGTTCAGGTTTATCGCCTATCCAGGTTCCATCCGTAGGGAGTCCGGCCGAGGTTTCCCATACGGCCCCGAACGATGTGAACAGGGTTCCCGAGATACCTAACGGGTATTCGGTACACTCGGCCACGTACCTACCGCATCACAGCCCACCCCTACGGTCAGCGCTGTCCACGGCCTCCAGTAGGCTACAAACACCAGAAACTACTTGCAACTCCTGGACGGAGAACTAGGGTGAATAAGAAGCCGAGAGGGTCCATTGGTTTCGGGCCCAATGCATGGTAGTAGCTGATTCTTAAATCACACATACAGATCTCAGTGCTTAAGGTCGGCTTCAATGAAACAACCCACCATGTACTCCTACATGGCCTCTCATCGATACCTTTACCAAATCGTGTTCACCACACCACTCTCATTACCGACATAATCATTTCACTCTAGCCCATCACCCAGATGAACCAGACCTGACACGACTCTAAGCATAGCAGGCATAGCAAGGTAGGAACAACACATACATATGGC
>NW_025288829.1:0-1091 GCF_018294505.1 Triticum aestivum
CCAACAGACACTTTCGGAGATACCTGTAGTACACCTTTATAGCCACCCAGTTACTTTGTGACGTTTGGTACACCCAAAGCATTCCTACGGTATCCGGGAGTTGCACAATCTCATGGTCTAAGGAAAAGATACTTGACATTAGAAAAGCTTTAGCATACAAACTACGATCTTTGTGCTAGGCTTAGGATTGGGTCTTGTCCATCACATCATTCTCCTAATGATGTGATCCCGTTATCAATGACATCCAATGTCCATGGTCAGGAAACTGTAACCATCTATTGATCAACGAGCTAGTCAATTAGAGGCTTACTAGGGACATGGTGTTGTCTATGTATCCACACATGTATCTGAGTTTCCTATCAATACAATTATAGCATGGATAATAAACGATTATCATGAACAAAGAAATATAATAATAACTTATTTACTATTGCCTCTAGGGCATATTTCCAACACTACCCCCTAGGCGCGCTCCCCTGCCTCGTGGGCCCCCTGGAAGGCCTCCGGTGCCCATCTTCTGCTATATGAAGTCTTTCACCCTGGAAAAATCAAGAGGAAACCCCCCGGGCGAAACACCGCCGCCACGAGGCGGAACCTTGGCGGAACCAATCTAGGGCTCCGGCGGAGCTGTTCTGCCGGGGAAACATCCCTCCAGGAGGGGGAAATCATCACCATCGCCATCACCATCGATCCTTTCAGTGGGAGGGGGTCAATCTCCATAAACATCTTCGCCAGCACCATCTCCTCTAAAACCCTAGTTCATCTCTTGTACCCATCTTTGTCTCAAAACCTCAGATTGGTACTTCTGGGTTGCTAGTAGTGTTGATTACTCCTTGTAGTTGATGCTAGTTGGTTTATTTAGTGGAAGATCATATGTTCAGATTCTTTATGCATATTAATACCTCTCTGATTATGAACATGAATATGATTTGTAAGTAGTTACGTTTGTTCCTGAGGACATGGGAGAAGTCTTGCTATAAGTAGTCATGTGAATTTGGTATTCGTTCGATATTTTGATGAGATGTATGTTGTCTTTCCTCTAGTGGTGTTATGTGAACATCGACTACATGACACTTCACCATTGTTTGGGC
>NW_025288830.1:0-1091 GCF_018294505.1 Triticum aestivum
AGTCTACCACTGTAAGAGTTCACACAACTTAATCAACTATGCTAGAGCCCATAATAGCTTGCGGCTGCACACGGAAGTTTCTAGCATGAATAATCTTATGATCCCTTTGAACCTGGGTGGCGGTCCAAAAGAAAAACAGGCAATCCTGGAATACCCAGGTACCTCAATCCACCCAGATGTGAGTTTTAGTTGCCACCTTAAGTAAACCATTATTAACAATCTCACATCTGTCATGAATTTCACTCAAACCCAATCCACGTCTACGAGCATAGCATGGCAATATAATAGCAAACGTAGAAGTAACTCCCAAGGGTTTGATAAGAATACAGGTAATAGGTTCTACCTCAACTACTTCCCAATACCCACAATTTAATTAGATCCTAACCATGCAATGTTTGAGGATTTATCTAATGCAATAAAACTGGGTAATGAAAAGTATGATCAAAGTGTTACTTGCCTTGCTGATGATCCGCAAAACCTAGCGATTCGAAGTAACAAGCGGCACACTCCGGGTACTCTATCGCAAACAAACAAGCATACCATCAGTACTCATCTAATGCACAGGTAAAACTCGAATAAAAGATCAACCAGAAAGTTCAACTTAAGAACTCCGGTTTGCAAAAGAATCAACTCGAAAGAAACAACAAAAGTCAAACTGCGAAAGAAAGAAGCTTCGTTTACTAATCTGGATCTAGGTCAAATTTACTGTAGCAAAAACTTGTTTGAGTAGGTTAAACGGAAAGAGAATTTCGAGACGAAACTCTAGGCGCTTGAATCGCCTGATTCCGATAAACGAGCGAGAAGTTAAACAGAATCGAAGATTCGATCAGAAATCGAATCTGAGATAATCGCAGAAAAATCCGACGAAAAAGAAAAACGGACGAACGGTTAAAGAACGGACGTTCGTTAACAGAGAAAAACCGACGAACGCGTTCGTTAAAATGAACGGTTCGGTAAACGCTCGCAAAATAAGAAAACCGAAAAAAAACCAATCTAGGTTTTTTTTAAACGAAGGGTTTTTTTTAAAACAAAACCGGCGTTGAACGGGGCAGGCAGTACCTCGTCGGGGCGGGGGTTCCGGCGGGGCTCCG
>NW_025288831.1:0-1091 GCF_018294505.1 Triticum aestivum
ATATGATCAACATAGTGATGTTCACCGTTGAAACTACTCCATCTCACGTGATGATCGGACATGGTTTAGTTGATATGGATCACGTGATCACTTAGAGGATTAGAGGGATGTCTATCTAAGTGGGAGTTCTTAAGTAATATGATTAATTGAACTTGAATTTATCATGAACTTAGTACCTGATAGTATTTTGCTTGTCTATGTTAATTGTAGATAGATGGCCCGTGCTGTTGTTCCGTTGAATTTTAATGCGTTCCTTGAGAAAGCAAAGTTGAAAGATGATGGTAGCAATTACACGGACTGGGTCCGTAACTTGAGGATTATCCTCATTGCTGCACAGAAGAATTACGTCCTGGAAGCACCGCTGGGTGCCAGGCCTGCTGCAGGAGCAACACCAGATGTTATGAACGTCTGGCAGAGCAAAGCTGATGACTACTCGATAGTTCAGTGTGCCATGCTTTACGGCTTAGAACCAGGTCTACAACGACGTTTTGAACGTCATGGAGCATATGAGATGTTCCAGGAGTTGAAGTTAATATTTCAAGCAAATGCCCGGATTGAGAGATATGAAGTCTCCAATAAGTTCTGTAGCTGCAAGATGGAAGAGAATAGTTCTGTCAGTGAGCATATACTCAAAATGTCTGGGTATAACAATCACTTGATTCAACTGGGAGTTAATCTTCCGGATGATAGCGTCATTGACAGAATTCTTCAATCACTGCCACCAAGCTACAAGAGCTTCGTGATGAACTATAATATGCAAGGGATGAATAAGACGATTCCCGAGCTCTTCGCAATGCTAAAGGCTGCGGAGGTAGAAATCAAAAAGGAGCATCAAGTGTTGATGGTCAATAAGACCACTAGTTTCAAGAAAAAGGGTAAAGGGAAGAAGAAGGGGAACTTCAAGAAGAACAGCAAACAAGTTGCTGCTCAGGAGAAGAAACCCAAGTCTGGACCTAAGCCTGAGACTGAGTGCTTCTACTGCAAGCAGACTGGTCACTGGAAGCGGAACTGCCCCAAGTATTTGGCGGATAAGAAGGATGGCAAGGTGAACAAAGGTATATGTGATATACATGTTATTGATGTGTACCTTA
>NW_025288832.1:0-1091 GCF_018294505.1 Triticum aestivum
AATATAATAATACTTTTATTATTGCCTCTAGGGCATATTTCCAACAGTCTCCCACTTGCACTAGAGTCACTAATCTAGTTACATTGTGATGAATCGAACACCCATAGAGTTCTGGTGTTGATCATGTTTTGCACGCGAGAGAGGTTTAGTCAGCGGATCTGCGACATTCAGATCCGTGTGCACTTTGCAAATCTCTATGTCTCCATCTTGAACATTTTCACGGATGGAGTTGAAACGACGCTTGATGTGCCTGGTCTTCTTGTGAAACCTGGGCTCCTTTGCGAGGGCAATAGCTCCAGTGTTGTCACAGAAGAGTTTGATCGGCCCCGACGCATTGGGTATGACTCCTAGGTCGGTGATGAACTCCTTCACCCAAATCGCTTCATGTGCTGCCTCCGAGGCTGCCATGTACTCCGCTTCACACGTAGATCCCGCCATGATGCTCTGCTTGCAGCTGCACCAGCTTACTGCTCCACCATTCAACATATACACGTATCCGGTTTGTGACTTAGAGTCATCCAGATCTGAGTCGAAGCTAGCGTCGACGTAACCCTTTACGACGAGCTCTTCGTATCCTCCATAAACGAGAAACATGTCCTTTGTCCTTTTCAGGTACTTCAGGATATTCTTGACCGCTGTTCAGTGTTCCTTGCCGGGATTACTTTGGTATCTTGCTACCAAACTTACGGCAAGGTTTACATCGGGTCTGGTACACAGCATGGCATACATAATAGATCCTATGGCTGAAGCATAGGGGATGACACTCATCTCTTCTTTATCTTTTGCCGTGGTCGGTGACTGAGCTGAGCTCAGTCTCATACCTTGTAACATAGGCAAGAACCCCTTCTTGGACTGATCCATTCTGAATCTCTTCAAAATCTTATCAAGGTATGTGCTTTGTGAAAGACCTATGAGGCGTCTCGATCTATCTCTATAGATCTTGATGCCTAATATATAAGCAGCTTCTCCAAGGTCCTTCATTGAAAAACACTTATTCAAGTAGGCCTTAATGCTGTCCAGAAATTCTATATTATTTCCCATCAGGAGTATGTCATCTACATATAATATGAGAAATGCTACAGAGCTCCCAC
>NW_025288833.1:0-1091 GCF_018294505.1 Triticum aestivum
CACGTAAGCGCGCCTTGGGGTTCAACAACTATGGAAATTTGTTTGGGGCCCAAAAATGGTGAGTAATAGTACACGAAACGGCTCAGAATCTGCCAAAACCGCGAGTGTTAATGACCAAAACGTAAACGCACCCCAGGGTTAGTTAATCGTGTAAATCACTCCGGGACCCCAAAACAGTGAGTAATAGTCCAGGAAACGGGCCAGAATCGGCCAAAAATGTGAGTGTTGATGACCGACACGTATGCGCACCTTGGGGTTCAACAACTATGAAACCGGTTTGGGGCCCCAAAACGGTGAGTAATAGTCCATGAAACGGGTCAGAATCGGCGAAAACCGCGAGTGTTGATGACCGAATCGTAAAGGCACCCCATGGTTCGTTAATCGTGGAAACCTCTCTGGGACCCCAAAACAGTGAGTAATAGTGCATGAAATAGGCCAGAATCGGCCAAATCTGTGAGTGTTGATGACCTATGCGTAAGCGCGCCTTAGGGTTCAACAACTATAGAAATTCATTTGGGGCCCAAAAACGGTGAGTAATAGTCCACGAAACGGGTCAGAATCGGCCAAACCCGCTAGTGTTGATGACCAAAACATAAACGCACACCAGGGTTCGTTAATCGTGGAAATCATCTCCGGGACCCCAAAACAGTGAGTAATAGTCCACGAAACGGGCCAGAATCGGCCAAATCTGTGAGTGTTGATGACCTATACGTAAGCGCGCCTTAGGGTTCAACAACTATAGAAATTCATTTGGGGCCCAAAAACGGTGAGTAATAGTCCACGAAACGGGTCAGAATGGGCCAAAACCGCGAGTGTTGATGACCGAAACGTAAACGCACCCCAGGATTCGTTAATCGTGGAAATCACTCCGGGACCCCAAAACAGTGAGTAATAGTCCATGAAACGGGCCAGAATCGGCCAAAACTGTGAGTGTTGATGACCGACACGTAATCGCACCTTGGGGTTCAACAACTATGGAAATCTCTTTGGGGCCCCAAAACGGTGAGTAATAGTCCATAAAACGGGTAAGAATCGATAAAACCGCGAGTGTTGATGACCGAAACGTAAACGCACCCCAGGGTTCATTAATC
>NW_025288834.1:0-1091 GCF_018294505.1 Triticum aestivum
ACGTACACGGACCCGTGAACGGGCTGCACGTGCACGGACCGTTACACGTACACGGACCCGTGAACGGGCGGTACGTGGACACGCACGTACACGGACACGTGAACGGGTACGAGAGGTCCGGGAGAAAAAAAGGCCCATACGCCATGGAAACCGGGTCAAAACTAGCTAATGATGGTCAAGAAACGGTGCCATGGCAGCGAAAACATGTCTCATGGCAGAAAAACGCTGCCACGGCGGCGTTTCAAAACAGTGTACCCCTCCTTCACAAACTGAAGGGCAGGGGTCCCAATGGGGGCTAAAACCCTCGGGTATAGTAGGGAGGAGGGGTCCTTCCTGGTGGGCGTACGGAACACGGTTGGTTTTTCTTAGGAAAAACACCCGTTTTCTCGTACGCCCATCCTTTCCCAACGTTGCCTCGGATGTCCCGGTCCCCTGTACGTCTCAAGTGAAATTCTGAACCAACAGCCGAATGCGGCTCGGGAAACAGGAAAGTAGCCCGTTTCGTGCACGTTAAGACCGTCGGACAACGTTGCACCGACGTCCCGATTAAGTTGCCTTCGGAAAATCGTTGCATTCGTAACTTTATTGCTGCGGGTGTGACAGACGCGTGATTTGGCCTTGCAGGACGCCTTCGTGCAAGTGATCCTCCCGTGCTCTGCACGGGCGGAGGCTTGGTTGGTTTGACCGCTTGTTGGCTACTAAGCGCATGAGTAGCTTTGGACCCGTGTCTGCCGGTAGATCCCCCGTTGTACTGCGGCCGACTACCGGCGCCGTGTCCCGTCCCTTGTGTGGCTTTGAATCGCTGGATTAACAGTGCTTGCGTGCTAGTACCCGACCTACGGGAAGTGGCGCTTCGGATAATTGTTGCCTCGCGGCGGACGCCCTTTGGGTGTGCCGCTGCGGCCAAATAGCGCTTGCGGCGTTGCCTCGTGGCGCTGGCACGTTACGTGCCCGCTGCTATCAAGGCATCCTCGCTCCCGCTTTTGGTATCGGATGCTGCTGACGATAAAGGGTCGTGGCCCTTTCGGTTGCCTCGACCCGACCCAAAGCTCTCTGAATTGAGAACAACCGGAACAGGAGTTGCCTCTACC
>NW_025288835.1:0-1091 GCF_018294505.1 Triticum aestivum
CATTTGGTGGCCGAAACGACCAAAACCACTCTCGCCGCCGCGCTAATGGTCGCCGCCGGCCAGAACTCCGGCGGGCTGACGTGGCCTAGTCAATTAGTCACTAACCCCCCCACCTACTGACGCTGACAAGTGGGCCCCAGGGCTTAGTCAAAGCTAACCAGCCCGGGTCAACGCGGGATTAGCCCCTGTGTCACTGACGTGTGGACCCCACACGTCAGGTTTGACCCGAGCCAGCCCTGTTGACCTGCTGATGCCACTGTGACGTCAGGCTGACGCAGTAATTGAATTTCTGGATTTAAATTAAATCAGGAAATTCCAGAATATTAGTTAAACTTCAAAAATTCATAACTTTTATTCTGTAACTCCAAATTGGACAAATTATATATGAAAAATGATCAGAAAAATCCAATCTATCCATCTGTACTATTTTCATGCATGATCAAACAAGTTAAATTGATGTTTTAATCAGAACAAGGAAAAGCACTTTAAAGGGCCATATTTGAATTTGAAATTTGAATCTTTGATTCAAATTTGTTCAAACACTTCTGGTTTTAGTTGCATTAGCCCAACACACTCATATTGCCATGTTTCATGCATGCATCATATTGTTGCATATTGTTTGGTAATGTTTGTGTATCGATGTCCTTTGCGACAGGATCTGTTCCCGAGGAGTACCCTGATTACCCTAGCGAAGAACCGTATCCGTGCAACGAACCATCAGGCAAGCAACCAACCATTTGATCATATCGATACAATCCCATGTTCTCGCTCCTGCTCTCTTTTACTGCATTAAGACAACGCGATTCAAACTGCTGTGTGCTACGGTAGTTGAACCCATTTCCTCTGCATGACCTGTCATTGCCACAGTAACTAGATGAAACCCACTAGCATGTGTAGGAGTTGATTGAGCCATATGTATGTGTTGTTCCTACCTTGCTATGCCTGCTATGCTTAGAGTCGTGTCAGGTCTGGTTCATCTGGGTGATGGGCTAGAGTGAAATGTTAATGTCGGTAATGAGAGTGGTGTGGTGAACATGATTTGGTAAAGGTATCGATGAGAGGCCATGTAGGAGTACATGGTGGGTTGTTTC
>NW_025288836.1:0-1091 GCF_018294505.1 Triticum aestivum
CGTCTAGTGGTTCCCAAGAACCAGCATCTACGGCAGTTGATCCTTAAGGAGGCTCATGAATCTCCTCTCACTATTCATCCCGGTAGTACTAAGATGTATCAGGACCTACGCCAGAGGTTCTGGTGGACTAGGATGAAGAGAGAAATTGCTCAGTATATTGCTAATTGCGACGTCTGTCGTCGTGTAAAAGCAGAGCATCAACGGCCTGCTGGCACCCTTCAACCCTTAGCTATTCCTGAATGGAAATGGGATAAAATTGGTATGGATTTCATTACCGGTTTTCCCAGGACCAAGAGAGGGAATAATGCTATCTTCGTCGTTGTTGATCGTCTTTCCAAAGTAGCCCATTTCTTACCTGTTCGTGAGAGTATAACCGCTAGTCAGCTGGCAGACTTATACATCTCCCGAATAGTGTCCCTCCATGGTGTTCCTTTGGAAATTAACTCGGATCGAGGAAGTCTTTTCACCTCTCGATTTTGGGAAAGTTTCCAAAATGCTATGGGGACTCGTCTCTCCTTTAGCACCGCTTTCCACCCTTAGTCGAGTGGTCAAGTGGAACGCGTCAACCAAATTCTAGAAGACATGCTTCGAGCCTCTGTTATCTCATTCGGGATGGACTGGGAGAAGTGCCTTCCATTTGCCGAATTCGCTTACAACAACAGCTATCAATCTAGCTTGGGTAAAGCCCCTTTTGAAGTTCTCTATGGACGACGATGTCGAACACCCCTTAACTGGTCAGAGACCAGGGAAAGACAATTCTTTGGCCCGGATATGATTCAGGAAGCAGAAGAACAAGTTCGTATCGTTCGTGAAAAGTTGAAAACAGCCCAATCTCGTCAAAAGAGTCAATATGACCGAAAACATAAGGCTATGACTTTCGAGGTTGACGAGAAGGCTTATCTTCGGGTCACCCCTCTGAAGGGAACCCATCGTTTCGGTATCAAAGGCAAATTGGCTCCTCGTTACATTGGACCTTTTCGCATTCTCGCCAAACGAGGAGAAGTTGCCTACCAGTTGGAACTACCTCCGCACCTCTCCAGAGTCCACGATGTCTTCCACGTTTCCCAACTCAGGCGTTGCTTCTCGGATCC
>NW_025288837.1:0-1091 GCF_018294505.1 Triticum aestivum
CAGGAATGAAGTCAACACAAAACCCAATGACATCCTCTGTTTGATGGCCCATGGAGATGCTTCCTTCTGGCCTAGCGCGGTTACGGACATATTTCTTTAGGACTCCCATGAACCTCTCAAAGGGGAACATATTGTGTAGAAATACGGGCCCCAGAATGACAATCTCGTCGACTAGATGAACTAGGACGTGCGTCATGATATTGAAGAAGGATGGTGGGAACACCAGCTCGAAACTGACAAGACATTGCGCCACATCACTCCTTAGCCTTGGTATGATTTCTGGATCGATCACCTTCTGAGAGATTGCATTGAGGAATGCACATAGCTTCACAATGGCTAATCGGACGTTTTCCGGTAGAAGCCCCCTCAATGCAACCGGAAGCAGTTGCGTCATAATCACGTGGCAGTCATGAGACTTTAGGTTCTGGAACTTTTTCTCTGGCATATTTATTATTCCCTTTATATTCGACGAGAAGCCAGTCGGGACCTTCACACTGAGCAGGCATTCAAAGAAGATTTCTTTCTCTTCTTTCGTAAGAGCGTAGCTGGCAGGACCTTCATACTGCTTCGGAGGCATGCCGTCTTTTTCGTGCAAACGTTGCAGGTCCTCCCGTGCCTCAGGTGTATCTTTTGTCTTCCCATACACGCCCAAGAAGCCTAGCAGGTTCATGCAAAGGTTCTTCGTCACGTGCATCACGTCGATTGAAGAGCGGACCTCTAGCTCTTTCCAGTAGGGTAGGTCCCAAAATATAGATTTCTTCTTCCACATGGGTGCGTGTCCCTCAACGTCATTCGGAACAGCTAGTCCGCCGGGACCCTTTCCAAAGATTACGTGTAAATCATTGACCATAGCAAGTACGTGATCACCGGTACGCATGGCGGGCTTCTTCCGGTGATCTGCCTCGCCTTTGAAATGCTTGCCTTTCTTTCGACATTGATGGTTGGTCGGAAGAAATCGACGATGGCCCAGGTACACATTCTTCCTGCTTTTGTCCAGGTATATACTTTCAGTGTCATCTAAACAGTGCGTGCATGCGTGGTATCCCTTGTTTGTCTGTCCTGAAAGGTTACTGAGAGCGGGCCAATCGTTG
>NW_025288838.1:0-1091 GCF_018294505.1 Triticum aestivum
GAGTTTTTTCCACCCCTTTCAGAACGCGCTCTTCGCGCCACAAAGCCGCCCCAAGACGCGCGAGCAATGAGCATCGAGCTTAAACATATCGCAAACGTCAAACATAATATAACGGGATTAATATATATCGCGCACGTGCGACATGTTTGTCACAAGGCGCAAAAAATAATTATAAAAGGAATGCAACACGAGGACTTCCCAGGAGGTCACCCATCCTAGTACTACTCTCGCCCAAGCACGCTTAACTTCGGAGTTCTTATGGGATCCGGTGCTTTAGTGCTGGTATGATCGCATCCGACATGTTTCCCCGTCTTCGTCCCTTATGCTTGCCACTCCCAGGTCCGCTCCAAAGACGATTCTACATTCTCACTACCATTACAACCGTTCCCTAACAATGGATAATGTCCTATACTACTTACTCTCCCGCTCAATCACGGAGACGAGTTTTCCACGGTTTCCACCCCTCCCTCCATACCGCAGCAACATGAGTTTTTTCCACCCCTTTCAGAACGCGCTCTTCGCGCCACAAAGCCGCCCCAAGACGCGCGAGCAATGAGCATCGAGCTTAAACATATCGCAAACGTTAAACATAATATAACGGGATTAATATATATCGCGCACGTGCGACATGTTTGTCACAAGGCGCAAAAAATAATTATAAAAGGAATGCAACACGAGGACTTCCCAGGAGGTCACCCATCCTAGTACTACTCTCGCCCAAGCACGCTTAACTTCGGAGTTGTGATGGGATCCGGTGCTTTAGTGCTGGTATGATCGCATCCGACATGTTTCCCCGTCTTCGTCCCTTATGCTTGCCACTCCCAGGTCCGCTCCAAAGACGATTCTACATTCTCACTACCATTACAACCGTTCCCTAACAATGGATAATGTCCTATACTACTTACTCTCCCGCTCAATCACGGAGACGAGTTTTCCACGGTTTCCACCCCTCCCTCCATACCGCAGCAACACGAGTTTTTTCCACCCCTTTCAGAACGCGCTCTTCGCGCCACAAAGCCGCCCCAAGACGCGCGAGCAATGAGCATCGAGCTTAAACATATCGCAAACGTCAAACATAATATAACGGGATT
>NW_025288839.1:0-1091 GCF_018294505.1 Triticum aestivum
GATCGTAGTGATACACATAATCATAATATTGAAACCAAAAGATGCAAAGTTAATAATGATAAGTGCAACTTGTTTGTAGCACTGCCGTTTAGGTCATATTGGTGTAAAGCGCATGAAGAAACTCCATACTGATGGGCTTTTGGAATCACTTGATTATGAATCAGTTGATGCTTGCGAACCATGCCTCATGGGCAAGATGACTAAGACTCTGTTCTTCGGAACAATGAAGCGAGCAATAGATTTGTTGGAAATCATACATACTGATGTATGTGGTCCGATGAATATTAAGGCTCGCGACAGGTATCATTATTTTCTGATCTTCATAGATGATTTGAGCAGATATGAGTATATCTACTTGATGAAACATAAATCTGAAACATTTGAAAAGTTCAACGAATTTCAGAGTGAAGTGAAAAATCATCGTAACAAGAAAATAAAGTTTCTACGATCTGATCGTAGAGAAGAGTATTTGAGTTACGAGTTTGGCCTTTAGTTAAAAACAATGTGAAATAGTTTCACTACTCATGCCACCTAGAACACCATAATGTAATTGTGTGTCCGAACGTCATAACCGTACTTTATTAGATATGGTACGATCTATGATGTCTCTTACCGATCTACCACTATCGTTTTGGGGTTATGCATTAGAGACAGCTGCATTCACGTTAAATAGGGCACCATCTAAATTCGTTGAGACGACACCGTGTGAACTATGGTTTGGCAAGAAACCTAAGCTGTCGTTTCTTAAATTTGGGGTTGCGATGCTTATATGAAAAAGTTTCATCCTGATAAGCTCAAACTCAAATCGGAGAAGTGCGTCTTCATAGGATATCCAAAGGAAATTATTGGATACACCTTCTATCACAGATCCGAAGGCAAGACTTTTGTTGCTAAATTCGGAAACTTTCTGGAGAAGGAGTTTCTCTCGAAAGAAGTGAGTGGGAGGAAAGTAGAACTTGACGAGGTAACTGTACCTGCTCCCTTATTGGAAAGTAGTACATCACAGAAAACTGTTTCTGTGACACCTACACCAGTTAGTGAGGAAGCTAATGATGATAATCATGAAACTTCAGAACAAGATACTACTGAAC
>NW_025288840.1:0-1091 GCF_018294505.1 Triticum aestivum
CGGGCGTTTGCAACCGCCACAAGACTTCCAGACTTGTGAGAGGCCGCCTACGCAAGATTTGGCGGCATGCTAGCCCCCGGAGGCCGCCGGCACAGCCGTAGACGCGCGAAGGGCAATCCGCGTAGAGGGAATTTTTCGGATACTTCTCCATCACCAAAAATTATGAAAAAATACCATCGTTCCTATAGCACATGTGCCCACGTCGTGCAAAAAAACTCATGATTTTATCGCGCTCCGAGTATTTAGTAATATTGACGCCGCATCGTTACCGCAGAACGTCTACTACCATGTCATCGCCGTCCGTGAGGGGGGCCATGCCTCGGAGACGTGTCCCGCCTCTTCGGACATGCCACCACACCACCACGCATGTATGAGGGCCCGGTGCGACGCTCCGGTGGCATTGCTACCCCCCCCCCCCCAGTGCCCCCGTCCCGCCTAACGTTGTAGCGTTTGACCACGGGATCTAGCCCTTTGACTTTGCACGGACGGGCTTTGACCAGTGGACCTCCCCACCCGGTTGTGTTAGGTCCTCCCATAGGAACACTTTGGAGCAACATCCGGGCCAGACCCACAGCAAGATCCCCTCTGTGTAGACCCGACATGTCCGTTTCCCCCCTCCAGGTGCCGGCGGCGGCGCCGTCCGTGAGGAGGGGCACACCCCGGACACGCGTGCCGGGCGTTTGTAACCGCCACAACACTTCCAGACTTGTGAGAGGCCGCCTACGCAAGATTTGGCGGCATGCTAGCCCCCGGAGGCCGGCGACCACAGCCGTAGACGCGCGAAGGGCAATCCGCGTAGAGGGAATTTTTCGAATACTTCTCCATCACCAAAAATTATGAAAAAATACCATCGTTCCTATAGCACATGTGCCCACGTCTTGCAAAAAAACTCATGATTTTATCGCGCTCCGAGTATGTAGTAATATTGACGCCGCATCGTTACTGCAGAACGTCTACTACCGTGTCATCGCCGTCCGTGAGGGGGGGCCACGCCCCGGAGACGCGTCCCGCCTCTTCGGACATGCCACCACACCACCCCGCATGTATGAGGGCCCGGTGCGACGCTCCGGTGGCATTGCTACCCCCCCCCC
>NW_025288841.1:0-1091 GCF_018294505.1 Triticum aestivum
TTTAGCTCGGCAAACGCTGCATCAGCTTCTGGAGTCCACTCGAACTTGTCAGCCTTCTTCATCAGTCGGTAAAGAGGCAATGCCTTTTCACCGAGTCGTGAGATGAATCGACTTAATGCGGCCAAGCATCCAGTAAGCTTCTGGACATCGTGCACTCGCACAGGGCGTTTCATTCGGAGAATAGTGCCAATCTTTTCTGGGTTGGCGTCGATTCCCCGTTCGGAAACGAGAAAACCGAGTAACTTGCCACCAGGAACTCCAAATGTGCACTTTGATGGATTGAGCTTGATATCATACCTTCTGAGGTTGGCAAATGTTTCAGCAAGGTCAGCGAGCAGGTCGGAACCTTTTCGTGACTTGACAACAATATCATCCATATAAGCTTCCACATTCCGACTGATTTGAGTGAGTAGACACTTCTGGATCATTCGCATAAATGTGGCTCCGGCATTCTTGAGGCCGAATGGCATGGTGATATAGCAGAAGCACCCGAATGGAGTGATGAAAGTTGTTTTTACTTCATCGGGCCCATACAGACGGATCTGGTGGTACCCGGAGTAAGCATCTAAAAAAGACAACCTCTCGCATCCCGCGGTCGAGTCAACAATTTGATCTATGCGAGGGAGAGGAAAGTGATCTTTTGGGCAGGCCCGGTTGATGTGCTTGAAATCAATGCACATTCGGAGCGATTTGTCCTTCTTAGGAACCATGACGACATTAGCGAGCCACTCGGAGTGGAATATCTCTCGGATAAATCCTGCCGCCAACAGTCGAGCCACTTCTTCACCGATGGCCTTTCTCTTCTGGACGGCGGACCGCCGAAGATGTTCTTTGACTGGTTTTGCAGACTTGTCGACTCTCAGGCGATGCTCAGCCAGTCCCCTGGGAACACCTGGCATGTCAGCGGGCTTCCATGCAAAAATGTCCCAGTTCTCACGGAGGAACTGGATGAGCGCTTCTTCCTATTTTGGGTCGAGTGTTGTGGAGATGCGGGTCGGAGCTGCTTCGGGGTCGGTCGGGTGAATGTGAACAGGCTTCGTCTCACCGGACGACTGGAATGCAGATTCTGTGGCGGGCTTCTTGGATCGCAG
>NW_025288842.1:0-1091 GCF_018294505.1 Triticum aestivum
CCCACCCGGTTGTGTTAGGTCAGCCCATAGGAACACTTTGGAGCAACATCCGGGCCAGACCCACAGCAAGATCCCCTCCGTGTAGACCCCACGCGTCCGTTTCCCCCCACCAGGTGTCGGCGGCGGCGCCGTCCGTGAGCGGGGGCACACCCCGGGCACGCGTGCCGGGCGTTTGCAACCGCCACAACACTTCCAGACTTGTGAGAGGCCGCCTACGCATGATTTGGCGGCATGCTAGCCCCCGGAGGCCGCCGGCCACAGCCGTAGACGCGCTAAGGGCAATCCGCGTAGAGGGAATTTTTGGATACTTCTCCATCACCAAAAATTATGAAAAAATGCCATCGTTCCTATAGCACATGTGCCCACGTCGTGCAAAAAAACTCATGATTTTATCGCGCTCCGAGTATTTAGTAATATTGACGCTGCATCATTACCGCAGAACGTCTACTACCGTGTCATTGCCGTCCGTGAGGGGGGCCACACACCGGAGACGCGTCCCGCCTCTTCGGACATGCCACCACACCATCCTGCATGTATGAGGGCCCGGTGCGACGCTCCGGTGGCATTGCTACCCCTCCCAGTGCCCCCGTCCCGCCTAACCCTGTAGCGTTTGACCACGGGATCTAGCCCTTTGACTTTGCAAGGATGGGCTTGACCAGTGGACCTCCCACCCGGTTGTGTTAGGTCAGCCCATAGGAACACTTTGGGGCAACATCCGGGCCAGACCCACAGCAAGATCCCCTCCGTGTAGACCCCACGCGTCCGTTTCCCCCCTCCAGGTGCCGGCGGCGGCGCCGTCCGTGAGGGGGGGCACACCACGGACACACGTGCCGGGCATTTGCAACCGCCACAACACTTCCAGACTTGTGAGAGGCCGCCTAAGCAAGATTTGGCGGCATGCTAGCCCCCGGAGGCCGCCGGCCACAGCCGTAGACGCGCGAAGGGCAATCCGCGTGGAGGGAATTTTTTGGATACTTCTCCATCACCAAAAATTATGAAAAAATACCATTGTTCCTATAGCACATGTGCCCACGTCGTGCAAAAAAACTCATGATTTTATCGCGCTCCGAGTATTTAGTAATATTGACGCC
>NW_025288843.1:0-1091 GCF_018294505.1 Triticum aestivum
GCCGCCGGCCAGAACTCCGGCGAGCTGACGTGGCCTAGTTGATTAACCACTAATCCACCACCTACTGACGCTGACAAGTGGGCCCCAGGGCATAGTCAAAGCTAACCAGCCCGGGGTCAACGCGGGATTAGCCCTGTGACACTGACGTGTGGACCCCACACGTCAGGTTTGACCCGAGCCAGCCCTGTTGACCTGCTGATGTCACTGTGATGTCAGGCTGACGCAGTAAATGATATTTCTGGATTTAAATTAAATCAGGAAATTCCAGAATATTATTTAAACTTCAAAAATTCATAACTTTTATTCTGTAACTCCAAATTGGACAAATTATATATGAAAAATGATCAGAAAAATCCAATCTATCCATCTGTACTATTTTCATGCATGATCAAACAAGTTAAATTGATGTTTTAATCAGAATAAGAAAAGGCACTTTAAAAGGCCATATTTGAATTTGGAATTAGAATCTTTGATTCAAATTTGCTCAAACCCTACTGGCTTTAGTTGCATTAGCCCAACACACTCATATTGCCATGTTTCATGCATGCATCATATTGTTGCACATTGTTTGGTGATGCCTGTGTATCGTTATCCTTTGTGACAGGATCTGTCCCCGAGGAGTATCGTGATTACCCTAACGAAGAGTCGTATCCGTGCAACGAATCATCAGGCAAGCAACCAACCATTTGATCATATCGATACAATCCCATGTTCTCGCTCCTGCTCTCTTTTACTGCATTAAGACAACGCGATTCAAACTGCTGTGTGCTACGGTAGTTGAACCCATTTCCTCTGCATGACCTGTCATTGCCACAGTAACTAGATGAAACCCACTAGCATGTGTAGGAGTTGATTGAGCCATATGTATGTGTTGTTCCTACCTTGCTATGCCTGCTATGCTTAGAGTTGTGTCAGGTCTGGTTCATCTGGGTGATGGGCTAGAGTGAAATGATTATGTCGGTAATAAGAGTGGTGTGGTGAACACGATTTGGTAAAGGTATCGATGAGAGGCCATGTAGGAGTACATGGTGGGTTGTTTCATTGAAGCCGACCTTAAGCACTGAGATCTGTATGTGTGATTTAAGAATCAG
>NW_025288844.1:0-1091 GCF_018294505.1 Triticum aestivum
AATTGTTTCATTTAGGCTCGGTATTACCTTTCAAGCATTCAGTTGTGTGAGAGGGAATGCTTCCTCCTTTCCTATACTACTAGCTTGCATGCCCAAGATCCTCCACGGGCAGCAGCATGACATCTAGATCATAATTTATTTCTTATTCAAAAAACGAATACAGTGTGCAATACATTTCATTTTTACCTCGAGGCACACACGCTACAAAACTAATATTACAGACTCATACACCATCTCACGAGAAAACGCAGAAGTCAAAATTTCCTCAAACCATGGACAGGCTACAGAGTATAAGCGCAATTCGTTGTTGATTTTCCCAGCCTAGTTCTTCACAAAGGTGCCTAGCACATCGAAGTAGTTGGGGAAGGTCTTGCGGGTGCACCCGGGGTCCCTGATGGTGACTGGTACCTCGGCGCAGGCCGCCAGGGAGAAGGCCATCGCCATCCGGTGGTCGTCGTAGGTGTCGATCGCCGTGACGTTCAGCTTCTCTGGCGGCGTGATGATGCAGTAATCCGGGCCTTGCTCCATCGTTGCTCCCAGCTATAGGGCACAGGACACAGGAGAGGTAAGCACATGGGGAGCAACAGGAGGCTGAGATAGAAGAACAAGAGACATGTGTATTATTATTACCTTCGTCAGCTCGGTCCGGATCGCGACCATTCTTTCGGTTTCCTTCACTCTCCAGGAGGCAACTGTAGAAGAATGATTTCAAAACAAGTGTCAGGACCAAAACATGTAAAACAAAATCAACAGCAACACATAACAGGATGATTTCAAGTCCTTTGTCCTCTCCCTGATGCTAACAGAGTAATCGCTACGCACATGATAGGTATGGGAGGCCATAGAAAGTTTACCATCTCTGATAGCGGTTGGACCATCAGCAAACAGGGCAACAACGGCTAGAGTCATCGCGACATCTGGCATTTTGTTCATGTTGACATTGTGAAGATTGGCTTAAGCGTCTTACCTCGTTGGAGGGACGCGCTGCGTGTTTATATAACAGGGGCGCACCTCCCTGGATAGCGCATACAATCGGTTTGGATTACAACTTGTGAACCAAGAAAAGAGAGGGAGAGATAAGGCTACGGTTA
>NW_025288845.1:0-1091 GCF_018294505.1 Triticum aestivum
ATGCTTACGGTCTACGAGGGTACGTGGACACCACTCTTCCCTCTCGTTGCTATGCATCACCATGATCTTGCGTTTGCGTAGGAAATTTTTTAAAATTATTACGTTCCCCGTCATTAAGTTCATGGAAAAATGGAGTAATGGAATAAGAATGATGGCATGATGTAGACGAGACCTATTCATGAAGGAATAGCCCCATCTTGTTATCTTTAATAGCAACAATACATGTGTGTCTTGCTGCCCCTTCTATCACTGGAAAAGAACACTGCAAGATCGAACCCATCACAAAGCACCTCTTCCCATGGCAAGAAAAATTAATCTAGTTGGCCTAACTAAACCAAAGATTTGAAGAAGAAATACAAGGCTATAAATAATAATGCATATAAGAGATCAAGGAAGACTCAAATAATATTCATGGACATAGACCTGATCATAAACTCAAAGTTCATCGGATCCCAACAAACACACCGTAAAAAGAGTTACATCAAATAGACCTCCAAGAGACCATTGTATTGAGAATCAAAAGAGAGAGAGCCAGCCATCTAGTTACTGCCTATGGATCCGTAGGTCTATGGTGGCGTACTCACTCATCATCGCAGAGGCACCAATGAGGATGATGAACCCCTCCGTGATGGTGTTAGATTGGATCTCGTGGTTCCGGAACTTGTGGTGGCTGGAATTGTGTTTCGTCGACTCCCATAGGGTTTCTGGAATATTTGGAAATTTATAGAGTGAAGAGGCGGTGCAGGGGGCTACGTGGGGGGCACAACCCCCCTGAGCGCGCCCTGGTGGGTTGTGCTCCCCACGGGCCTCCCCTCTGGTACTTTCTTGGACCATACGACGTCTTCTGGTGCAAAAAAAATCTTTAAAAAGTTTCACTGCGTTTGGACTCCGTTTGGTACTGATGTTCTTAGAAGTAAAAAACAAGAAAAATACTGCAAATGGCATTGGGCACTATGTCAATAGGTTAGTCCCAAAAAATGATATAAAGTTGGTAGAAAATGATTGTAGAACATCCAATAATGATAATATAACAGGATGGAAGAATCAAAAATTATAGATACGTTGGAGACGTATCAATAAGCGGCGCTGCC
>NW_025288846.1:0-1091 GCF_018294505.1 Triticum aestivum
CGTTTCCGAGAGGCACGGCCGTGACTCTCGCGAAAGCACAACCGTGCCCCTCGCGAAAGCAAAACTGTGACTCTCGCGTAAGAAAAAAAACAGAAAACGCGTATTTTTTTCACTTTTCGAGAGGCACGGCCGTGACTTTCGCGTAACCACAACCGTGCCTCTCGCGGAAGCAAAACCGTGACTCTCACGAAAGAAAAAAAACAAAAATGAAGAAGAACAAAAACACAAAGGACACAAATCATGTGAACAAAACAAAAATCGAGGTATACCGATATTTGTTGAAGAAGAAAGATGGGATGCCAACCGAGGCATCCCCAAGCTTAGATGCTTGAGTATCCTTTGAAATATTTACTTGGGGTGCCTTGGGCATCCCCAAGCTTGAACTCTTGCCTCTCTTTATTCTTCTCATATTGGTAGCTCCTCGACCTTCGGACACTTCATCCACACAAAACTTTAACAAAAACTTGTGAGATCCGTTAGTGTAATAAAGCAAATCACTACCTTTAGGTACTGTAATGAACTCATTCTTTATTTATATTGGTGTTAAAACTACTGTATTCCAACTTCTCTATGGTTTATACCCCCCGATACTAGCCATAGATTCATCGAAATAAGCAAACAACACACGCAAAACAGAATTTGTTAAAAACAGAACAGTCTGTAGTAATCTGGAAGTTTGGTAAACTTATGTAACTCCTAAAATTATGTAAATTTGAAAATTTGAAAAATTTGTACAGAAGTAATGTGCAAAAAGTTTCAGACCCATTTGACTCTCCAGTAAAAAATGTAAATTCAAGCACTACAGCCAAAGTTTTTGTTTTTGTTCTGCACATAGTAAACAAGCAATCTAATCATCCTAAAACCAAAGCTTGGCACATTATTTTTATAATACAAAGAATATATACAAGGAGATAATTACTTGCAGAGAAACTTCCATGAAAAATTCTACATTGTTTCCGTGAGCATGAACACAAGTGCTCAAGGTCGACCCTCACTTCTTCAATGCATAACTTTCCAATCACTTACCTTTTTGAAAAACTTTTTAGGCATGAGAGGCAAGTAAATTTTTTTGTATTTTCATTCTTTTAAAA
>NW_025288847.1:0-1091 GCF_018294505.1 Triticum aestivum
ACAAGTGATGATTTCAGGACTTTGAAGCCACCATAATGGGTGCATGAAGCCTTGGACGAAATATACAAGACGCCACTTCATAAATTTCGTCCCGAGGCTATTTTAGGTGCTGCGTCACCTTATTATTGGGCCAGGCCCATGTAATTTCGAAATACATAAGTATAGGCTATTTTTAGAGTCCGTATGTGTGGGGAAACAAGAGATAGGGTTGATTTCGGACCCCTCCACCAAGGGCCACGAAATTCTCCCCCTCTTCCTCCATATATACAGCCCTTAGGGCATCGTTTAGACTTTGGGTTTTGTTTAGATTAAAAGTTCGCCATAGCTGCAACTTCGCGTACTTCGTTTGTGTTCAACGACCAGACAAAGGCGTCACAGAACCCCACCTTGATCAATAAAGCTTTCATCTTATTTTCGCAATATCCAGATTGCAATCTTAGTTTCTTGCTTGTTCTTCGTTTGCTCGCAGGAAACAGACCCTCGTGGTCAGGTTGATCGTGCTCCAGCGTGGTCAATAACCTCTCGGAGTTGGTTTAGCGATTGCTAAGGCGCGACGTCCTCGCACGTTCGTAGTCGGATCGTCAAAGTCGACTTCCACCAAAGCGAAATCCATCATCTCATCGAAAGACGGGACACCTTTGCCTCTATCAGAAGGTCGGCCTGAAGAAAAGTTAGTTCGCGCCAATGCTTGTCGATCCTGCACTTCACGTTCAGCTTTACAAGCAAGATGGAATAAACGAGTGATATTAGTATACTCCTTATAGTCTAAAATGGTCTGAATCTCTCTATTTAATCCACCCAGAAAACGTGCAAGCATAGCTTCATTCTCCTCAACAATACCACATCGAATCATGCCAGTTTGTAATTCCTGATAATATTCTTCTACAGAATTTTTTCCTTGTCTTAAACGCTGCAATTTTTGAAGCAATTCACGTTGATAATATGGTGGAACCCAACGCGTACGCATAGCGGTTTTCAAAGCAGCCCAAGTAGTTGGAATAGGATATAATCTACAATGTTCAGACCACCAGACACATGCAAAACTAGTGAAAGCACAAACAGCAGCAGCAACCCGTCTCTCCTCGGGATAT
>NW_025288848.1:0-1091 GCF_018294505.1 Triticum aestivum
CCAGCTTTGAGCATGAACATTGTATCTGGATCTCGTTTAATTCGAGATGGCTACTCATTTAAATCTGAGAATAATGGTTGTTCTATTTATTTGAGAGATATGTTTTATGGTCATGCCCCGCTGGTCAATGGTTTATTCTTGATGAATCTCGAACGTGATGCTACACATGTTCATAGTGTGAATACCAAAAGATGTAAAGTTGATAACGATAGTCCCACATACTTGTGGCACTGCCGCCTTGGTCACATTGGTGTCAAGCGCATGAAGAAGCTCCATGCAGATGGACTTTTGGAGTCTCTTGATTACGAATCATTTGACACGTGCGAACCATGCCTCATGGGTAAGATGACCAAGACTCCGTTCTCCGGAACAATGGAGCGAGCAACCAACTTATTGGAAATCATACATACCGATGTGTGCGGTCCAATGAGTGTTGAGGCCCGCGGAGGATATCGTTATGTTCTCACTCTCACTGATGATTTAAGTAGATATGGGTATGTCTACCTAATGAAACACAAGTCTGAAACCTTTGAAAAGTTCAAGGAATTTCAGAGTGAAGTCGAGAATCAACGTGACAGGAAAATAAAATTCTTACGATCAGATCGTGGTGGAGAATATTTAAGTCACGAATTTGGTACACACTTAAGGAAATGTGGAATAGTTTCACAACTCACGCCACCTGGAACACCTCAGAGAAATGGTGTGTCCGAACGTCGTAATCGCACTCTATTGGATATGGTGCGATCTATGATGTCTCTTACCGATTTACCGCTCTCATTTTGGGGTTATGCTTTAGAGACTGCCGCATTCACTTTAAATAGGGCACCGTCTAAATCCGTTGAGACGACACCGTATGAATTATGGTTTGGGAAGAAACCTAAGCTGTCGTTTCTAAAAGTTTGGGGATGCGATGCTTATGTCAAGAAACTTCAACCTGAAAAGCTCGAACCCAAATCGGAAAAATGCGTCTTCATAGGATACCCTAAGGAAACTATTGGGTATACCTTCTACCTCAGATCCGAAGGCAAGATCTTCGTTGCCAAGAACGGGTCCTTTCTAGAGAAGGAGTTTCTCTCGAAAGAATTGAGTGG
>NW_025288849.1:0-1091 GCF_018294505.1 Triticum aestivum
GGGGGGGAGTCCTACTCCCGGTAGGAGTAGGACTCCTCCTGCGCCACCTCCTCCTGGCCGGCGCCTCCTCCCCCCCTTGGCTCCTTTATATACGGAGGCAGGGGCACCTCTAAACACACAAGTTGACACAAGTTGATCCACGTGATCGATTCCTTAGCCGTGTGCGGTGCCCCCTGCCACCATATTCCTCGATAACACTGTAGCGGAGTTTAGGCGAAGCCCTGCTGCTGTAGTTCATCAAGATCGTCACCACGCCGTCGTGCTGATGAAACTCTTCCCCGACACTTTGCTGGATCGGAGTCCGGGGATCGTCATCGAGCTGAACGTGTGCTCGAACTCGGAGGTGCCGTAGCTTCGGTGCTTGATCGGTTGGATCGTGAAGACGTACGACTACTTCCTCTACGTCGTGTCATCGCTTCCGCAGTCGGTCTGCGTTGGGTACGTAGACAACACTCTCCTCTCGTTGCTATGCATCACATGATCCTGTGTGCGCGTAGGAAAATTTTTGAAATTACTACGAAACCCAACAGTGGTATCAGAGCCTGGTTATTGATGTTGATGTTATATGCACGAGTAGAAAACAAGTGAGTTGTGGACGATACAAGTCATACTGCCTACCAGCATGTCATATTTTGGTTCGGCGGTATTGTTGGACGAGACGACCCAGACCAACCTTACGCGTACGCTTACGCGAGACCGGTTCCCTCGACGTGCTTTGCACAGAGATGGCTTGCGGGCGACTGTCTCTCCAACTTTAGTTGAACCAAGTATGGCTACGCCCGGTCCTTGCGAAGGTTAAAACGGAGTCTATTTGACAAACTATCGTTGTGGTTTTAATGCGTAGGTGAGATTGGTTCTTACTTAAGCCCGTAGCAGCCACGTAAAAAATTGCAACAACAAAGTAGAGGACGTCTAACTTGTTTTTGCAGGGCATGTTGTGATGTGATATGGTCAAGGCATGATGCTGAATTTTATTGTATGAGATGATCATGTTTTGTAACCAAGTTATCGGCAACTGGCAGGAGCCATATGGTTGTCGCTTTATTGTATGCAATGCAATCGCGATGTAATGCTTAACTTTATTACTAAAC
>NW_025288850.1:0-1091 GCF_018294505.1 Triticum aestivum
GAGACTGCCAAGCATTCATAATGTCTTGGTTCTCTGGGACGGGAGCGTCACCTAGCGGTCCTTCTAGGACATATTGTTTCCTGGCAGCTATGAGGATGATCCTCAGGTTCCGGACCTAGTCCGTATAGTTGCTGCCATCATCTTTCAGCTTGGTTTTCTCTAGGAACGCGTTGAAGTTCATGTTGACATTAGCGTTGGCCATTGATCTACAAGACATATTTGCAAAGGTTTTAGACTAAGTTCATGATAATAAAGTTCTAATCAAATTATGAACTCCCACTTAGATTAGACATCCCTTTAGTCATCTAAGTGTTACACGATCCGAGTCGACTAGCCCGTGTCCGATCATCACGTGAGACGGACTAGTCATCGTCGGTGAACATTTTCATGTTGATCGTATCTTCCATACGACTCGTGTTCGACCTTTCGGTCTCCGTGTTCCGAGGCCATGTCTGCACATGCTAGGCTCGTCAAGTTAACCCTAAGTGTTTTCGCTGTGTAAAGCTGTCTTACACCCGTTGTATGTGAACGTAAGAATCCATCACACCCGATCATCACGTGGTGCTTAGAAACGACGAACTATAGCAACGGTGCACAGTTAGGGGATAACACTTCTTGAAATTTTATAAGGGATCATCTTATTTACTACCGTCGTCCTAAGTAAACAAGATGCATAATACATAATAAACATCACATGCAATTATATAGTTGTGACATGATATGGCCAATATCATATAGCTCCATTGATCTTCATCTTCGGGGCTCCATGATCATCTTGTCACCGGCTTGACACCATGATCTCCATCATCATGATCTCCATCATCGTATCTTCATGAAGTTGTCACGCCAACGACTACTTCTACTTCTATGACTAACGTTTAGCAATAAAGTAAAGTAGTTTACATGACGTTATTCAATGACACGCAGGTCATACAAAAAATAATGACAACTCCTATGGCTCCTGCCGGTTGTCATACTCATCGACATGCAAGTCGTGAATCCTATTACAAAGAACATGATCTCATACATCACAATTCATCATTCATCACAACTTCTGGCCATATCACATCACATGATCAATCGCTGCAAAA
>NW_025288851.1:0-1091 GCF_018294505.1 Triticum aestivum
AAAAATGCGTTTTCGAAAAATTTTGGGCCTAAACGGAGCGTGGCTACCCGACTCCGGCAAGGAAACACGAATCGGAATCTGGATGGATCCCGAAAACAAACCTAATAAGCAAGGAACTCGGATTGGTGGTGGATATATGGTGGTAGTATATGGCAGCGGTGGTGGTAGCGGTGGTAGTATATGGATATGGATCGGTGGTGGTATATGGGCACGGATTGGTGGTGGTATATGGATACGGATTCGGAGCGGTGGCAGATAAGCGGTGGTGGTAGATGGCAGGGGCGATGATGATGGTGCGGCGGCGGCGTGACAACTTATGACCAGAACTCGAAACTCTAAAAGACTAGACGCTAAGACCAGCAACTAGACCGACGATGCAACCGCAAATTCAACAAAGCAAAACCCTAAAAAGATTATGCAAAGGCTCAGATTGGTTCGGATATGATGAACTAACCCTACTTTTTTTTGTGGCTTTTTCGTGGACTGTAGGTATGAAGAACAGACTCGATCTAAACTACGAAAAACTGTAAAATCTCACCGAGCAACCTGGAAATCTGATACCACTTGATAGAGGCAAAGGTGTCCCGTCTTTCGATGAGATGGTGGATTTCGCTTTGGTGGAAGTCGACTTTGACGATCCGACTACGAACGTGTGAGGACGTCGCGCCTTAGCAATCGCTAAACCAACTCCGAGAGGTTATTGACCACGCCGGGGCACGATCAACCTGACCACGAGGGTCTGTTTCCTGCGAGCAAACGAAGAACAAGCAAGAAACTAAGATTGCAATCTGGATATTGCGAATATAAGATGAAAGCTTTATTGATCAAGGTGGGGTTCTGTGACGCCTTTGTCTGGTCGTTGAACACAAACGAAGTACGCGAAGTTGCAGCTATGGCGAACTTTTAATCTAAACAAAACCCAAAGTCTAAACGATGCCCTAAGGGCTGTATATATGGAGGAAGAGGGGGGGGAATTTCGTGGCCCTTGGTGGAGGGGTCCGAAATCAACCCTATCTCTTGTTTCCCCACACATACGGACTCTAAAAATAGCCTATACTTATGTATTTCGAAATTACATGGGCCTGGCCCAA
>NW_025288852.1:0-1091 GCF_018294505.1 Triticum aestivum
TGTTAAAATATTACAGTGGAGTAACCATAGACAGGGGTCTGAGGGTGAGTTATAGATCACCATGGGTCACACATTTATTATTTGCGGATGACAGTTTGATTTTCATCAATGCAAGTAATCCAAGTGCTCTCAGACTCAATGAGATTCTCAGGATTTATGGAGAGGCATCGGGCCAAAGTGTTAATCATGATAAAAGTTCAGTATACTTCAATACTAACACTCCTGATTCGTTGAGGCAGGTTCTGCAAGCAACTTTAAATATCCACGTGCAAGCATTAAGTGAGAAATACCTGGGGCTCCCTACTGTTGTGGGTCGGATTACCAGCGGTACTTTTGATGATATCAGCGAAAGAGCTCGTGGGAAAATACAAGGCTGGTCGGAAAAGTTATTAGCGTGTGCAGGTCGAGAGACTCTTCTCAAATCTGTCATTCAATCAATTCCTACTTATCCAATGATTACATTCCTACTGACCAAGAAAGTTTGTAAGAGTCTTACTTCACCAATGGCCAAATATTTTTGGAGTAGCTCTCTTGACAAGAAATCATTGCATTGGGTGTCCTGGAAGGAGCTAGGTACACCCAAGTGCAAGGGCGGGATGGGGTTCAGATACCCGCATCTTTTCAATCTTGCTATGCTGGGCAAACACGGATGGCGATTCCTCACCAACCCGAGTTCCCTGTGTGCAAGAGTTTTGAAGGGTCGTTACTTCCCCGACACACTGACTTCATGAATGCTACTATACCAAAGTCAGCGTCGGCCACATGGAGGGCGATCATGGCGGGGAGGGAAGCCCTTCGATCCGGACTGATCTTTCGAGTGGGTGCTGGCTCCTCCATATCAGCCTGGAACGATAAATGGATCCTAGGTACAATATCTATGTCTCCTATGTTTCGGCCTCAGCATACAACTATGGAGCGTGTGTCTGAGCTTATTGATCCGTCTAACTGGTCGTGGAGACAAGAGCTTGTTCGGAATAATTTCATTGCGCCTGATGCTGAAGCAATATTGAACATCCCTATTCGGCAAGGAGGTGGAGATGATTTTCTTGCATGGGCATTTGAAAGATCGGGGAACTACACTGTGAAGTCGG
>NW_025288853.1:0-1091 GCF_018294505.1 Triticum aestivum
TATATATAGGAAGTCCTGTTTCGGCCATCGGGACAAGTTTCGGGGTCATCGGTATTGTACCGGGACCACCGGAAGGGTCCCGGGGGCCCACCGGGTGGGGCCACCTGCCCCGGGGGGCCACATGGGCTGTAGGGGGTGCGCCTTGGCCTACATGGGCCAAGGGCACCAGCCCCAAGAGGCCCATGCGCAAGGAAACTTGGGGAGGGAAGAGTCCTCAAGGGGGAAGGCACCTCCGAGGTGCCTTGGGGAGGATGGACTCCTCCCCATCCTTAGCCGCACCCCTTCCTTGGAGGAGGGGGCAAGGCTGCGCCCTCCCCCTCTCCCTTGGCCCTATATATAGTGGGGAAAAGGAGGAGCAATCATACCTAAGGCCTTTGGTTGCCTCCCTCTCCCTCCCGTGACACATCTCCTCTCCCGTAGGTGCTCGGCGAAGCCCTGCAGGATTGCCACGCTCCTCCATCACCACCACGCCGTTGTGCTGCTGATGGATGGAGTCTTCCTCAACCTCTCCCTCTCTCCTTGCTGGATCAAGGCATGGGAGACATCGTCGAGCTGTACGTGTGTTGAACGCGGAGGTGCCGTCCGTTCGGCACTAGCATCATCGGTGATCTGAATCACGACGAGTACGACTCCATCAACCCCGTTCACTTGAACGCTTCCGCTTAGCGATCTACAAGGGTATGTAGATGCACTCTCCTTTCTACTCGTTGCTGGTCTCTCCATAGATAGATCTTGGTGATTCGTAGGAAAAATTTTGAATTTCTGCTACGTTCCCCAACAGTGGCATCATGAGCTAGGTCTATTGCGTAGATTCTTTGCACGAGTAGAACACAAAGTAGTTGTGGGCGTCGATATTGTTCAATATGCTTGCCGTTACTAGTCTTATCTTGATTCGGCGGCATCGTGGGATGAAGCGGCCCGGACCAACCTTACACGTACGCTTACGTGAGACCGGTTCCACCGACAAACATGCACTAGTTGCATAAGGTGGCTGGCGGGTGTCTGTCTCTCCCACTTTAGTCGGATCGGATTCGATGAAAAGGGTCCTTATGAAGGGTAAATAGCAATTGGCATATCACGTTGTGGTTCAT
>NW_025288854.1:0-1091 GCF_018294505.1 Triticum aestivum
AAAGGACCCCCTAATTTTCAAATCTTAAAGGCATTTCTTTCTTGTCAAACTCTCCTTCCTTATTTATGTATATTCATCATGCCCTCGTATTATAATTCCTTCGCAACATATTATTATCTCATTTTTTAAAGGAACTCTCCTTCCTTATTTCAGCCCACGTAATATCTTTGAAAGGTTATTCTCTCCTTCTTTTTTTAGGAGCTCACCTTCCTTATTTTTGTCCAAGGATCACACGCTGGTATTATATTAAATTAAGACGAATGAGCAGCAACCACTCTTCAGTATCGAGTACAAGAATGGAATCATTTCTTCTGAAGGAACTACAAAAGAATGGTGTGCAGGAGCTTACTTCAGAATAACATCTCTGGTATCATCTCCACTGAGAATAGTCATCTATATATTGAGCTTCCTCGAGGACCCTTCGCAAGACTCGTTGTACTTTCTAAAATATTAAAGGCATGTGATGACTTGCAGAAGTGTTAATATAAACACAAAATACAAAATACCAAGCATTTTACCCAAAGCAACCAAAAGAATACATTTGGAGAAATTTACTCAGTTTCCAGGTTAATACGAACCAATACATTTGGAGAAATTTACTCAGTTCCCATGTTAATACGAGCCAACAAAAAAGCCTATGTTATACATGCGTAACTGGAATCACGTGACTCATGTTTCACTAATCAGGCAAACGTAAAGGTCAATAAAGAGGGAGAAGGATACCTTGCTGGAGCAAAAGCAGTGATAACCTGAACAAGACTCCATTAGCTTCTCTGCATGCTGTTTGTACAGTGAAAAGCGCTCCGAGTGGCCGTAAGGGCTGGAATTTGATGCAAGGTATGGACCTGGACACGGAATGAATATGAGCCTCTACATCCTCCACCAATTCATAGAAACAACCAAGCAACTCCACCATTCTTTGCAAATCATGCTCCGTGGCGGAAGGAACATGCCAATATCGAGCGGCAATAGATTGCTAAATAAATGTTCAGCCATGGTAAGCACCTTCGTTCCAGTCAAGGCGATGGTAAGAGGAACATGGTGAATGACTAATATGAGACAAATCATAAACGTTACACAGCCATACCATG
>NW_025288855.1:0-1091 GCF_018294505.1 Triticum aestivum
AACTCAAATATGGTCTTTTAAAGTGCTTTTCCTTGTTCTGCTTAAAACATCAATTTAACTTGTTTGATCATGCATGAAAATAGTACAGATGGATAGATTGGATTTTTCTGATCATTTTTCATATATAATTTGTCCAATTTGGAGTTACAGAATAAAAGTTATGAATTTTTGAAGTTTAAATAATATTCTGGAATTTCCTGATTTAATTTAAATCCAGAAAATCAATTACTGCGTCAGCCTGACGTCAGTGTGACGTCAGCAGGTCAACGGAACAGGTCTGGGTCAAACCTGACAGTGGGTCCCGCATGTCAGGGTGATTATTTTAATTAAGATTTAATTAAAACTAATCCTGTATAATTAGCAGGGCTGGGCCCCACCTGTCATTGACTCAGGGGAGTCAACCAGGGCCCACCCGTGGTCAAAGTCAAAGTCGGCTGCCAGCGTTTAGCCGCCGGCGAGCCCGACTCGGCGGCGGAAGTGGTTTTGTCCATTTCGGCCACCAAATGGACCGCGGAGACCACCGGAGTGGAGCTGAGGACAACTCGCAGCTCTTGGCGGAGTCCGTTGGGGTCGGGGTGGCCGGAGTTGGCGCCGGCGACGACTTTGGCGGCCACCGGGGTTCGGTCGAGGATGAACTTGGCGCTAGAGTGGTCGGTGAGGCTCGTGGAGTGGCTAGCTAGGTGCTGTGGGACTCGGTGAGCAAGATGGACACCATCTTGTGGCCGGAGTGTGGCCGGAAGCACGTCGGCGACGAGGTCTGCGACGGTGCGGGCGTGTGATCCTCGTGCGGTGGCTACACGGCTCGGGAATGAGAGAGAGAGGGTCGGAGGAGTAGCTAGGCTCACAGCGCTCCCGTAGAGGCCACCGGCGGGGTCGGGGACGAGCTGAGGCATCGACGGCGTTGAAAGGGATCTCCGGCGATGGCGAGCTTGGGCGAGGTCGGTGCGGTGGTCTCGGGCCGCTCGAGCACACGGGGCTCGGCTAGCTCGATGAAGTGGACGGCGGCGAAGCTCCTGGACACGGTGGCACGGCGTGGGGTGGACGGAGGGCGTGGCTACGGCGAGGGGGTGGCGGCGATGGCGTCGGCCATG
>NW_025288856.1:0-1091 GCF_018294505.1 Triticum aestivum
CATAAAAATGTCCAAACGAACCCCAAAAAATTTGTACCATAGCATGTTGATGCCGCACCATGATAGCATGCCAAGTTTCATGAATTTCACACGAGTTTTGGATTTACTAGAATTTAAAAACCAGGCATCTCAATGTTTTGCCAGCAATCGACGGTGCCCCGGTGTTTGAAATTCATTCCCATATCTTGCATGGGACCTAAGCATGCACCCAAGGACATAGATTTGATTTTTCAACCAATTTATATGCACTGGAGCATGTGCATGTAGTTCAAATTTTAATTATGCGCATAAAATGCATTGAAAACTCAGTTAATGAATAAAAATGTCCAAACGAACCCCAAAAAATCACAAAAAATCACACAAAACTTCTGTTGTTCTATGTTGACACGAGAATAAATTTGAAAGCAATAAGAGGCAATGGATATCGTTTCGTCCACAAAGATGGGACGTTCCCTACGGAAAACTATCATGCTTGTTGTGAGAAGCTCCGGTTTGTGAGAAGCATATACCCAAACCTGCCCCAAATGGGACAAAATTTGTACCACGGCATGTTGATGCCACACCATGATAGCATGCCAAGTTTCATGAATTTTAGACGAGTTTTGGATTTACTAGAATTTAAAAACCAGGCATCTCAATGTTTTGCCAGCAATCGACGGTGCCCCGGTGTTTGAAATTCATTCCCATATCTTGCATGGGACCTAAGCATGCACCCAAGGACATAGATTTGATATTTCAACCAATTTATATGCACTGGAGCATGTGCATGTAGTTCAAATTTTAATTATGCGCATAAAATGCATTGAAAACTCAGTTAATGAATAAAAATGTCCAAACGAACCCCAAAAAATCACAAAAATTCACACAAAACTTCTGTTGGTCTATGTTGACACGAGAATAAATTTGAAAGCAATAAGAGGCAATGGATATCGTTTCGTCCACAAAGATGGGACGTTCCCTACCGAAAACTATCATGCTTGTTGTGAGAAGCTCTGGTTTGTGAGAAGCATATACCCAAACCTGCCCCAAATGGGACAAAATTTGTACCACGGCATGTTGATGCCCCACCATGATAGCATGCCAAGTTTCAT
>NW_025288857.1:0-1091 GCF_018294505.1 Triticum aestivum
CGGTTTCCACCCCTCCCTCTCAACCGCACCAGTGCACGCTTGCCGCGCCACAACGCCGACGCTGGACCCGTGAATCGTGAGCACCCAGCTATGACTTACCGCACTCGTGCAAAATAATAAAACACGGTAAATATATTACTTACACGTGCGTTTTGTTTTGCAAGCGGCGCGAAAAAAATTAAAAAGGGAATGCAACACGAGGACTTCCCAGGAGGTCACCCATCCTAGTACTACTCTCGCCCAAGCACGCTTAACTTTGGAGTTCTGATGGGATCCGGTGCTTTAGTGCTGGTATGATCGCATCCGACATGTTACCCCGGTCTTCGTCCCTTATCCTTGCCCCTCCCAGCTCCACTACAAAGACGATTGCACATTGCTTTGGCCGCTCCCTCTCAACTACGGTGACGAGTTTAACGCGGTTTCCACCCCTCCCTCTCAACCGCACCAGTGCACGCTTGCCGCGCCACAACGCCGACGCTGGACCCGTGAATCGTGAGCACCCAGCTATGACTTACCGCACTCGTGCAAAATAATTAAACACGGTAAATATATTACTTACACGTGCGTTTTGTTTTGCAAGCGGCGCGAAAAAAATTAAAAAGGGAATGCAACACGAGGACTTCCCAGGAGGTCACCCATCCTAGTACTACTCTCGCCCAAGCACGCTTAACTTCGGAGTTCTGATGGGATCCGGTGCTTTAGTTCTGGTATGATCGCATCCGACATGTTACCCCGGTCTTCGTCCCTTATCCTTGCCCCTCCCAGCTCCACTACAAAGACGATTGCACATTGCTTTGGCCGCTCCCTCTCAACTACGGAGACGAGTTTAACGCGGTTTCCACCCCTCCCTCTCAACCGCACCAGTGCACGCTTGCCGCGCCACAACGCCGACGCTGGACCCGTGAATCGTGAGCACCCAGCTATGACTTACCGCACTCGTGCAAAATAATAAAACACGGTAAATATATTACTTACACGTGCGTTTTGTTTTGCAAGCGGCGCGAAAAAAATTAAAAAGAGAATGCAACACGAGGACTTCCCAGGAGGTCACCCATCCTAGTACTACTCTCGCCCAAGCACGCTTAACTTCG
>NW_025288858.1:0-1091 GCF_018294505.1 Triticum aestivum
TACTCATCAAGCTTAATAAAACACCCAAAGTGACCTGGGGCCAAAAGGGTTCACAAAATACTCTACCGAGCTCACGAACATCGCTCGAACACAATCAGTTTTCAGACTTAGTGAAAACTGAGACATGCTGAAATTTAACTCGCGAAGGCACGCAAACGAGCTCGATGCACTCACTACGGTGCAAGACATGGCAAGGAAAGCATATAACCAGCAAGAAGGCACAAATTTCTAGCTACACATGGCAAGAACGAAGGCATAGCATGCATGGAACACTAACGGTAGCATCGGCGAAATCGCAAACAAGTTGACGATCTGCCCAGATTAACAACGAAGCAAAAGTTGAGCTCGATTGAGTCAACCTAGAGCACTCCACAAATGCCAACAAAGACATGGATGGATAGAGCATAACATAAATATCAAAACTCCCTTACTGATCATCCTCAAAAGAGGCACGGATCACTAGGAAACAAGCTGGACATATAGCATCACGAACTAAAAAATCCCAGACAGCGAAAATCACTAAGTCCCTGAAATCTGCAATCTCAGGTACCCTACTTCGTAAGCTTGCACAAGACAACACACACATCCTAAAAATGCATGGGTGGCACCTCTGGAAAGAAGACAAAATGCTTCACAATACATCCCAAAGGGGCATAGGCATATCATGCACGGATTAAATACAGCAAAAATGACATAAGTGCATGATGAACTAACGGATCTGCAATTTAACTCACGAAGCCTCCTTCAACAGCATTTTGGGTATCAAGATGACCTCAAATTCAAATGATGCAATGGAACGAAATGATGTACATGTCGAGACGAAGATTTTGATATATCGTATGCCCAAAACGGAGCTACGGTTGCGGAGATACGAGTAGTCAAAGATAGCACGAAAAACTTGAAGATTAGGGTTTCGGGGAGAGGTCAACCTAGCCCAGATCCAGATCTGGCGCGGGCACGGATTCCGAGGCGGCGCCGAGGAACACTGTAGCTGGCCGGACTTGGCCGCCGGAGTCGCGGGAGGAGGCCGGCCGGCCGGGGCGGATCCGGTGGTCGCCGGGGCGGTGGTGCCCGGCGCGGTGGCGCGGCCC
>NW_025288859.1:0-1091 GCF_018294505.1 Triticum aestivum
ACAGTTTCAGCTGATTCTGGCCCGTTTCATTGACTATTACTCACTGTTTTGGGGTCCCACAGTGATTTCCATGATTAACAAACCATGGGGTGCGTTTACGTGTCGGTCATCAAGACTCGCGGTTTTTGTCGATTCTGACCCGTTTCATGGACTATTACTCACCGTTTTGGGGTCCCGAAGTGATTTCCATGCTTGTTGAACAACAAGGTGCGCTTACGTGTCGGTCATCAACACTGGCAATTTTGGCCGATTCTAGCTTGTTTCGTGGACTATTACTCACTGTTTTGGGGTCCCGGAGTGACTACCACGATTTATGAATCCTGGGGTGCGTTTACGTGTCGGTCATCAACACTCGTGGTTTTTGTTGATTCTGACCCGTTTCGTGGACTATTACTCACCGTTTTTGGGTCACAAAGTGATTTCCATGCTTGTTGAACTCCAAGGTGCGCTTATATGTCGGTCATCAACACTCATAGTTTTGGCCGATTCTGGCCTGTTTCGTGGACTATTACTCACTGTTTAGGGGGCCCAAAGTGATTTTCCATGATTAACGAACCCTGGGGTGCATTTACGTATTGGTTATCAACACTCGTGGTTTTTGTCGATTCTGACCCGTTTCATGGACTATTACTCACCGTTTTGGGGTCCCGAAGTGATTTCCATACTTGTTCAACAACAAGGTGCGCTTACGTGTCGGTCATCAACACTGACAATTTTTGCCAATTCTGGCTCGTTTCATGGCCTATTACTCACTGTTTTGGGGTCCCGGACTGACTTCCACGATTAACGAACCCTAGGGTGCGTTTACGTGTCGGTCATCAACACTCGCGGTTTTTGTCGATTCTGTCCCGTTTTGTGGACTATTACTCACCGTTTTGGGGTCCCGAAGTGATTTCCATGCTTGTTGAACAACAAGGTGCACTTACGTGTCGGTCATTAACACTGACAATTTTGGCCGATTCTAGCTCGTTTCGTCGACTATTACTCGCTGTCTTGGGGTCCCAGAGTGACTTCCATGATTAACGAACCCCGGGGTGCGTTTACGTGACGGTCATCAACACTCGCGGTTTTTGTCGATTCTGACCCGTTTC
>NW_025288860.1:0-1091 GCF_018294505.1 Triticum aestivum
CAAAGAAAAGGCACATCTTTCTTTGTAAGCTCATTGAGAGGTGCAGCAATGGTGCTGAAATCTCTCACAAAACGCCTATAGAATCCAGCGAGGCCAAGAAAACTCCTCACTTGTGTGACCGTTTTGGGCTGCGGCCAACTCTCAATAGCTTCAATCTTGGCTTTATCAACTTCAATTCCCTGTGGAGTAACAACATAGCCAAGAAAAGATACTCGGTCGGTGCAAAAGGTGCACTTCCCAAGGTTACCAAACAAACGTGCATCACGTAGAGCAATAAAAACAGCACGTAAATGTTCCAAATGTTCCTCCAAAGATCTGCTATAAATCAATATGTCATCAAAGTAAACTACCACAAATCGTCCAATGAAAGCACGTAAAACTTCGTTCATTAATCTCATGAAAGTACTAGGTGCATTAGTTAACCCAAAAGGCATGACTAACCACTCATATAATCCAAACTTTGGAGAAAATCAACTTTGGAGAAAATTGTAGAGCCACTCAATTCATCAAGCATATCATCTAGCCTAGGAATAGGATGACGATAACGAATAGTAATATTATTAATGCCTCTACAATCAACACACATACGTGATGTACCATCCTTTTTCGGCACTAGAATAATAGGAACAACACAAGGACTAAGGGATTCGCGTATATAACCTTTGTCGAGAAGCTCTTGTACTTGACGCATAATCTCCTTCGTCTCCTCTAGATTGGTACGGTATGGTGCACGGTTTGGCAGTGAAGCACCGGGAATTAAGTCGATCTGATGCTCAATCCCTCGAATAGGCGGTAATCCCGGTGGCACGTCTTGTGGAAAAACGTCAGCGAACTCCTGCAAAATGTTAGTGACAGCAGGAGGCAAAGAGGAAGGCACGTCCTCGAATGAAAATAATGCCTCTTTGCACACAAAAGCATAGCAAACAGATTTGCTGAAATCTAGCTCATCAATATCAGATTTGGTGGCAAATAAACATGCACTTTTCAATTTAATTTCAGAAGCAACACTAGATGGTTTATTATTAGGCTTCATTTGTTGCTCAAATTCTTTTGCCACAATCTGATTTTCACTCTTATTCTTCTCCTGTTGT
>NW_025288861.1:0-1091 GCF_018294505.1 Triticum aestivum
TGGCCCCGGTAACGGCGTCGGCGGCGATGGGCTCCGCTCAGGCGCGTGCAGGGAGGGAAGCAGAGGAGGGAACGGGGTCCAGGGGAGGAGAGGGAGGGCTGGACGGCTCCGGGCGGCTGCGTGGCGTCTCCACGCATGGATAGACTCGAAGGGGGAGGCCTCCAGCGCGAAGCAGGAGGTGGCCGGCGTCGACGCGCGCCACGCCTCGCCTCTGCTCGTCCTCCTGGCAGAGGAGGAAGAGGACAAGGGAGGAGGAGGTGGGCTGGGCCGGCTGGGGAACTGGGCCAGCTCTGGTGGCTGCGCGGGTAAGGCCAGGTAAGTGGGCTTCTCTCTCTCTTTTTTTCTCATTTACTGTTCTGTTTTATTTTAACTCTGTTTTCTATTTTGCAGGGTTGTTTTTGATTTGTTTTAATATCAAATCATTTTATAAAATCCTGGAAATAATTATGGGTGCTTTCTGAATTATTCCAGTGACCCTTATCAATTTCCAACATTTATTTGAGCATTTAAATTATTTATAGTATTTAAAATCCCAAAGTCAAATACAATATGATTTAATTCAAAAATCCAAAAATGACCTAAGGATATATTCATCATTTTTGGCAGAGGTTTCCACCTTAACCAGAAATCATGAACTTTTCTTAGGGGCCTTTTGGGTTTATTGAAAAGATTTTAACTTACCCTAGTTGAGTTGATTTAATGCTAGGGTTTGAACATCCCCATTTCAATTTTAGGCAAAAATTTAAACATGATGCAACACAAGGGGTCTAGCCTAGTGCATTACCAGAAGCTAGGGATGTGACAACTCACCCCCACTAAACAAGAATCTCGTCTCGAGATTCAAGCGTAGGGTAAGGTGAAGGGGAACGCAACTAGTATAATCTTCACGATCCCGGTTGCACTTCAAATGAACGTTGATTTGCACACCATCTTTGTCTTGTCGTCTTGTTCTGAGAATTCCAGCTAATCATGACAAGAAGAGGAAAGGAAAACTCTGGAAGGATCGGTCTTCTCGAAGATCGAACAACTCAGGATTATCTCCCGGAATGAGACATAGAACCGTCTCTCGGGTTGAGACACGAGATACACAT
>NW_025288862.1:0-1091 GCF_018294505.1 Triticum aestivum
CTATTGTTTTATGCGGATCGAGACTGGGATTTGTCACTCCGTGTAAACGGAGAGGTATCTCTGGGCCCACTCGGTAGGACATCATCATATGCGCAATGTGACCAAGGAGTTGATCACGGGATGATGTGTTACGGAACGAGTAAAGTGACTTGCTGGTAACGAGATTGAACAAGGTATCGGTATACCGACGATCGAATCTCGGGCAAGTAAAATACCGCTAGACAAAGGGAATTGTATACGGGATCGATTGAGTCCTTGACATCGTGGTTCATCCGATGAGATCATCGTGGAACATGTGGGAGCCAACATGGGTATCCAGATCCCGCTGTTGGTTATTGACCGGAGAACGTCTCGGTCATGTCTGCATGTCTCCCGAACCCGTAGGGTCTACACACTTAAGGTTCGATGACGCTAGGGTTATAAAGGAAGCTTGTATGTGGTTACCAAATGTTGTTCGGAGTCCCGGATGAGATCCCGGACGTCACAAGGAGTTCCGGAATGGTCCGGAGGTAAAGATTTATATATAGGAAGTCCTGTTTCGGGCATCGGGACAAGTTTCGGGGTCATCGGTATTGTACCGGGACCACCGGAAGGGTCCCGGGGGCCCATCGGGTGGGGCCACCTGCCCCGGGGGGCCACATGGGCTGTAGGGGGTGCGCCTTGGCCCACATGGGCCAAGGGCACCAGCCCCAAGAGGCCCATGCGCCTAGGGAACCCTAGAGGGAAGAGTCCTCAAGGGGGAAGGCACCTCCGAGGTGCCTTGGGGAGGATGGACTCCTCCCCCCCCTCTTGGCCGCCGCACCAGATGCCATCTGGAGGCTGGCCGCCGCCCCTTGGGGTGGGAAACCCTAAAGGGGGCGCAGCCCTCCCCTTCCCCTATATATATGAGGCCTAGGGGCTGCCCATAACACGCGATTTGATCTCTCGTTGGTGCAGCCCTGCCCCTCTCCCTCCTCCTCCTCTCCCATGGTGCTTGGCGAAGCCCTGTGGGATTACCACGCTCCTCCACCACCACCACGCTGTTGTGCTGCTGCTGGATGGAGTCTTCCTCAACCTCTCCCTCTCTCCTTGTTGGATCAAGGCGTGGGAGA
>NW_025288863.1:0-1091 GCF_018294505.1 Triticum aestivum
CTTTGTAACAGACGAGTTTCCGTATGAAATCCTCATACTTTGAAAGAGATTGTCCATTTTGTACACGAAGTGCATCCAGTTTCTGCCGTAACCCTCTCAACTTTCTTGCACATGCTATGTGGATGAAATGATGATACCATGCCAACTTCCAACCTTTTCGGAGTTCATTTGAAATGCTTTTCAATTTTAGGGTCTTATATCTCAAAATAGTTAGTAAATGCATGAGCAATAACAAATGAAGTCAGAAAGGATTGAAAAATGATGATGTGGCTTTGATTGGTGCATTTTGAACACACAAAAATCAGGAGTTCAAATAAGTTTTAAAAAATGAAATCCCTTTGTAAAAGACGAGTTTCCGTATGAAATCCTGATACATTGAAAGAGATTGTCCGTTTTGTACACGAAGTGCATCCAGTTTCTGCCGTAACCCTCTCAACTTTCTAGCACATGCTATGTGCATGAAATGATGATTGCATGCCAACTTCCAACCTTTTTAGAGTTCATTTGAAATGCTTTTCAATTTTAGGGTCTTATAGCTCAAAATGATTAGTAAATGCATGAAAAATAACAAATGAAGTCAGAAAGGATTGAAAAATGATGATGTGGCTTTGGATGGTGCATTTTGAACACACAAAAAGTCAGGAGTTCAAATATGTTTTAAAATACGAAATCCCTTTGTAACAGACGAGTTTCCGTATGAAATCTTGATACTTCGCAAGAGATTGTCCGTTTTGTACACGAAGTGCATCCAGTTTTTGCCGTAACCCTCTCAACTTTCTTGCACATGCTATGTGGATGAAATGATGATACCATGCCAACTTCCAACCTTTTCGGAGTTCATTTGAAATGCTTTTCAATTTTAGGGTCTTATATCTCAAAATAATTAGTAAATGCATGAGAAATAACAAATGAAGTCAGAAAGGATTGAAAAATGATGATGTGGCTTTGGATGGTGCATTTTGAACACACAAAAATCAGGAGTTCAAATAAGTTTTAAAAAATGAAATCCCCTTGTAACAGACGAGTTTCCGTATGAAATCCTGATACTTTGAAAGAGATTGTACGTTTTGTACACGAAGTGCATCCAGTTT
>NW_025288864.1:0-1091 GCF_018294505.1 Triticum aestivum
GACTCGGAGCGACGATCACCGCCCTTGTGCCTACCTTGATCTCGGGGTTGAGTGCGTGGATTGCGGGCGGCCAACAGGGGCCGCCCCCGATTCCTAGCTTCACGGCCAGCAACTCGCATAATGCGATGGCGGGGCCATTGGTGCCTCCGGCGGAGGCGGCATTGGTGTCTCCGACGCCGGCACGGGAGCTTAATGCACCCGGGTGTACGCCGGCCGGCACCTCTTCAGCAAGCGGCCGCTCCGTCAACTGCACGCCCGCCGTTGGCGGTGCCTCGACATTAGCCGAGCTCGACGCCATCATCACGGTAACTAATTAAGCCTCTCTCGGCCGAGGACTTCATCTCCTTGCCTTTGACTGGGCATCCCTGACGCCCTACATGTTTTCGCAGGGCGCCGCCGACGTTCCGTGCACTCTCCTCCACTTCGTGAACAACGAGTTGGTCGATGTCGCCAAGGGCAAAATTGTTCAACCGGGCAACCCCTTGTTCCATGGTACCCAGATGCCACCCAACTTGTTTAGGGTTCAACTGGTTCGGGTGCTGCCAGGCTGCGACGACTTGTTACCTCCGATTCGACCCGTCGGGGCCGATGATGATGACGTGATGACCCTCAGTGCCTGCCTGAGCTGGCCCCTGCTTTGGCCGAAGAGCCAGATTCGTTTGGGGGCGGGGGACACCACCCCAAAGACAACACCGCCAGTCGTGCCGGCGCCAAGTCGGCCCCATGGCAAGACCGCCGTAACGGTGCCGGACATCCCTATGCCACTGGATCCAAACATGCATATGGCACAGGATCAGAACGACGACGACGACGACGACGATACATTTGGCAACGTCGATCAGTACTTTGCCGAGCATGGGTACGATGGCGACTTCATGGGGCCTCCTTCTCAAGAACCAAACCCAACAAAAGACGTGTGCGATCTAGCTCGTACCGCGGAGAAGCCAAGTTGCAACAGGCGCCGTCTGGCGTTCAGCTCTCAGGAGACGCCTCCAGCTGCCGACTTCACCGAGCCTCAGATAGGCGAGGTGCGAAATATTATCAGCCCCAACACACTCAAGAAGGCGGTCTGTGAGCAGAACTCGGTCCCA
>NW_025288865.1:0-1091 GCF_018294505.1 Triticum aestivum
TGCGTCATGCTTGCATCAGCAAGTCAACAGGGCTGCCCCGGGTCAAACCTGACGTGTGGGGTCCACACGTCAGTGACAGGGGGGTTAACCGGGGTTAATTTAATTTAATTAAAAGGTTAGGGGGGGTCGGGCCCACTGGTCAGTGTCAGGAGAGGGGGTAATTAATTAAAATAGACTAAGCTAATTAACAGGGGGGCTGGCCCCACCTGTCATCGACCCAGGGGGGTCAAACCCCTGGTCAAATGGCCCAAACAGGCCGGCGGCTCAACGCCGGCGGCAACAGGCACGGCGGAGGGCTTCGGGATCGCTCCTCCGGCGACCATTCGGGCGGCGGAGAGGCTCTACGGGTAGCTGGGAGGGCGCCGCATCTTCCTGTGGAGTCGGTTGGGGTCGGGACGGCCGGAATCGGTGTCGGCGGCGAGCGATGCGGCGGCCGGAGCTCGGGCGTCGATGGAAACGACGACACCGTGCACGGGAGGGTCCACGGTTAGCACCTACGCGTTCTACGAGAGCCCACGAACCCAACGGAGGCACGCACGGGACCAAATGGCCACCGGAGCCTCGTCGACGATGAGCTCGTGCGGCGGCGTGCTGTCGGGGAAGAGAGGCACGGCGGCTACGGCATGCTAGAGAGAAAACGGAGAGGGGGAGGATGATCAGGAGCTCACGGCGGGGTCGTAGGTGATCTCGGCGGCCTCGGGGACGGCCTGGTGACGACGAATTGGTCGACGGCGGCCGTCGGTGCGGGGAACGAAGATGGCGTCGGCGACAGCGCTGCTGGGCATCCGCAGGCGTGTTCTTCGGCTTGGAGCTTCACGACGTCGAGGCGGAGCTAGGGGTCACAGCCACGGGGCAAGGGGACGGCGGTGGGCGCGGTGCCTTGCAGCGGCGGGCACCGGCTGATTTGGGCGGCCGTGAGAGAGAGAGAGAGCAGAGGAGCGAGGGGGGGAGAGAGAACCAGAGAGTGAGAGAGCATCGGGGTCGCGTGGCGTCGCGGAGGAAGTCCAGGGCGATGAGGGGGGGCAGCAGGAGGTGGAAGCAGGAGGTGGCGCTCGGCCGCGGGCGCGTCGACACGCCTCTGCCTACTGGCA
>NW_025288866.1:0-1091 GCF_018294505.1 Triticum aestivum
TCATAGTTTTGGCCGATTCTGGCCCGTTTAGTGGACTATTACTCACTGTTTTGGGGTCCCGGAGAGATTTCCACGATTGACGAACACCGGGGTGCGTTTACGTGTCAGTCATCAACACTCACAATTTTGGCCGATTCTGTTCCGTTTTGTGGACTATTACTCAGCGTTTTGGGGGTCCCTGAGCGATTTCCATGTTTGACGATCCCGGGGTGCGTTTACGTGTCGTCCGTCATCAACACTCACAGTTTTGGCCAATTCTGGCCCGTTTCATGGACTATTACTCACCATTTTTGGGGTCCCAAAGCGGTTTCCATGGTTGTTGAACCCCAAGGTGCGGTTATGTGTCGGTCATCAACACTCATAGTTTTGGCCGATTCTGGCCCGTTTCGTGGACTATTACTCAATCTTTTGGGGTCCCGGAGTGATTTCCACGATTGATGTACCCCAGTGTGCGTTTACGCGTCGGTCATCAACACTCGCGGTTTTATCGATTCTGACCCGTTTCGTGGAATATTACTCACCATTTTTGGGGACCCAAAATGATTTCCATGGTTGTCGAACCCCAACGTGTGCTTACGTGTTGCTCGTCAAGACTTGACGTTTGGGCTGATTCTGGTCCGTTTCTTGGACTATTACTCAGTTTTGGAGCCCCGTAGTGATTTCCAGGATTGACAAACCCTGGGGTGCATTTACGTATTGGTCATTAAAACTCACAATTTTGGCCGATTCTGGTTCGTTTCGTGAACTATTACTCAATGTTTTGGGGGTCCCAGAGCGATTTCAACGATTGACGATCCTGGGGTGCGTTTACGTGTCGTCCATTGTCAACACTCACAGGTTTGGCCAATTCTGACCAATTTCGTGGACTATTACTCACCGTTTTGGGGCCCCGAAGCGATTTCCATAGTTGTTGAACTCCAAGGTGCGCTTACGTGCTGGTCATCAACACTCGCAGTTTTGGCCGGTTCTAGCCCGTTTCGTGGACTATTACTCGCAATTTCGGGGTCCTGAAGTGATTTCCACGATAAACGAACCCTGAGGAGCGTTTACGTGTCGGTCATCAATACTCGCAGTTCTGGCCGATTCTGACC
>NW_025288867.1:0-1091 GCF_018294505.1 Triticum aestivum
TATGCACCATTCAAAGCAACGTCATCAATTTTCAACACTTTCTGACATCATTTGCTATTTTTTAGTCATTTACCGATTTGTTTACAGAGCTAAATGATCGTGAAATTGAAAATCACTACAAAATGAACTCTGAAAATGTCGAAACTTGGCATGGTATCATCATTTCACCCACATAGCATGTGTAAAAGAGTAGAGAGGGTTACGGCAAAAACTGGATGCACTTCGTGTACAAACTGGACAATCTCTTTCGGAGTATCAGGGTTTCGGACGAGAACTCATGTGTGACACTGACCCTTCATTTTTTTAAACTTATTACAACTCCAGACTTTTTTTGCGTTCCGTACGCACCATTCAAAGCGACGTCATCAATTTTCAACACTTTTTGACATCATTTGCTATTTTTCAGTCATTTACCGATTTGTTTAGAGAGCTAAATGACCGTGAAATTGAAAATCACTACAAAATGAACTCTGAAAATGTCGAAACTTCGCATGGTATCCTCATTTCACCCACATAGCATGTGCAAAAGAGTAGAGAGGGTTACGGCAAAAACTGGACGCACTTCGTGTACAAACTGGACAGTCTCTTTCGAAGCATGAGGGTTTCTGACGAGAACTCATCTGTTACATGGGCACTTCATTTTTTAAAACTCATTAAAACTCCAGACTTTTTTGCGTTCCGTACGCACCATTCAAAGCGACGTCCTCAATTTTCAACACTTTCTCACATCATTTGCTATTTTTCAGTCATTTACTGATTTGTTTAGACAGCTAAATGACCGTGAAATTGAAAATCACTATAATGTGAACTCTGAAAATGTCGAAACTTGGCATGGTATCATCATTTCACCCACATAGCATGTGCAAAAGAGTAGAGAGGGTTAAGGCAAAAACTGGACGCACTTCGTGTACAAACTGGACAATCTCTTTCGAAGTATCAAGGTTTCTGACGAGAACTCATTTGTTACATGGGCACTTCATTTTTTTAAACTTATTACATATCCAGACTTTTTTGCGTTCCGTACGCACCATTCAAAGCAACGTCATCAATTTTCAACACTTTCTGACATCATTTGCTATTTTTTAGTCATT
>NW_025288868.1:0-1091 GCF_018294505.1 Triticum aestivum
CACGGCAGAATAGAGAGAAAGGACGAAGGTCGTCCCCTATGCTTAAGACGTAGGCTCTTCAGTATGCTATGCTGTGTACCGCACCTGAAGTGTGCCTTGCCATGAGTCAGTCAAGGGGTACAAGAGTGATCCAAGAATGGCTCACAGGACAGCGGTCAAAGTTATCCTTAGTAACTAGTGGACTAAGGAATTTTCTCGATTATGGAGGTGGTAAAAGAGTTCGTCGTAAAGGTTACGACGATGCAAGCTTGACACCTATCCGGATAGCTCTGAGTAGAGAGACCGGATACATATAATGGAGCAATAATTTAGAATAGCTCCAAGTAGAACAGTTGTTTGGAATAGCTCCAAATAGAGCATGGTAGCTGCATCTAGGAGATGACATAGAGATTTGTAAAGCACACACGGATCTGAAAGGTTCAGACCCGTTGACTAAAACCTCTCTCACAAGCAACATGATCAAACATAAAACTCATTGAGTGTTAATCATATAGTGATGTGAACTAGACTACTGACTCTAGTAAACTCTTGGGTATTAGTCACATGGCGATGTGACCTGTGAGTGTTAATCACATGGCGATGTGAACTAGATTATTGACTCTAGTGCAAGTGGGAGACTGTTGAAAATATGCCCTAGAGGCAATAATAAAAGTATTATTATTATATTTCCTTGTTCATGATAATTGTCTTTTATTCATGCTATAACTGTATTATCCGGAAATCGTAATACACGTGTGAATACATAGACCACAATATGTCCCTAGTGAGCCTCTAGTTGACTAGCTCGTTGTGATCAACATATAGTCATGGTTTCCTGGCTATGGACATTGGATGTCGTTGATAACGGGATCACATCATTAGGAGAATGATGTGATGGACAAGACCCAATCCTAAGACTAGCACAAAAGATCGTGTAGTTCATTTGCTAGAGCTTTGCCAATGTCAAGTATCTCTTCCTTCGACCATGAGAGCGTGTAACTCCTGGATACCGTAGGAGTGCTTTGGGTGTATCAAACGTCACAACGTAACTGGGTGACTATAAAGGTGCACTACAGGTATCTCCGAAAGTATCTATTGTTTTATGCGGATCG
>NW_025288869.1:0-1091 GCF_018294505.1 Triticum aestivum
TATTTACCCTTCATAAGGACCCTTTTCATCAAATCCGATCCGACTAAAGTGGGAGAGACAGACACCCGCCAGCCACCTTATGCAACTAGTGCATGTTTGTCGGTGGAACCGGTCTCACGTAAGCGTACGTGTAAGGTTGGTCCGGGCCGCTTCATCCCACGATGCCGCCGAATCAAGATAAGACTAGTAACGGCAAGCATATTGAACAATATCGACGCCCACAACTACTTTGTGTTCTACTCGTGCAAAGAATCTACGCAATAGACCTAGCTCATGATGCCACTGTTGGGGAACGTAGCAGAAATTCAAAATTTTCCTACGTGTCACCAAGATCTATCTATGGAGAGACTAGCAACGAGGGGAAGGAGAGTGCATCTACATACCCTTGTAGATCGCTAAGCGGAAGCGTTCAAGTGAACAGGGTTGATGGAGTCGTACTCGTCGTGATTCAGATCACCGATGATCCTAGTGCCGAACGGACGGCACCTCCACGTTCAACACACGTACAGCTCGACGATGTCTCCCACGCCTTGATCCAGCAAGGAGAGAGGGAGAGGTTGAGGAAGACTCCATCCAGCAGCAGCACAACAGCGTGGTGGTGATGGAGGAGTGTGGCAATCCTGCAGGGCTTCGCCAAGCACCTACGGGAGAGGAGGAGGTGTCACGGGAGGGAGGGAGGCGCCAAGGGCTCAGGTATGGTTGCCCTCCCTCCCCTCCACTATATATAGGGGCAGGGGAGAGGGGGGAGGCGCAGCCTTGCCCCTTCCTCCAAGGAAGGGGTGCGGCTAAGAGGGGGGGAGGAGTCCATCCTCCCCAAGGCACCTCGGAGGTGCCTTCCCCTTTTAGGACTCTCCCCTTTTTCCTATATCTTGGCGCATGGGCCTCTAGGGGCTGGTGCCCTTGGCCCATGTAGGCCAAGGCGCACCCCCTACAGCCCATGTGGCCCCCCGGGGCAGGTGGCCCCACCCGGTGGGCCCCCGGGACCCTTCCGGTGGTCCCGGTACAATACCGATGACCCCGAAACTTGTCCCGATGGCCGAAACAGGACTTCCTATATATAAATCTTTACCTCCGGACCATTCCGGAACTCC
>NW_025288870.1:0-1091 GCF_018294505.1 Triticum aestivum
GTGTCGAACACCCCTTAACTGGTCAGAGACCGGGGAAAGACAATTCTTTGGCCCGGACATGATTCAGGAAGCAGAAGAACAAGTTCGCATCGTTCGTGAAAAGTTGAAAACAGCCCAATCTCGTCAAAAGAGTCAATATGACCGAAAACATAAGGCTATGACTTTCGAGGTTGACGAGAAGGCTTATCTTCGGGTCACCCCTCTGAAGGGAACCCATCGTTTCGGTATCAAAGGCAAATTGGCTCCTCGTTACATTGGACCTTTTCGCATTCTCGCCAAACGAGGAGAAGTTGCCTACCAGTTGGAACTACCTCCGCACCTCTCCAGAGTCCACGATGTCTTCCACGTTTCTCAACTCAGGCGTTGCTTCTCGGATCCTATCCGTGAAGTGGACCACGAAACGCTTGATCTCCAAGATAATCTTACATATCGAGAGTACCCCATTCGTGTCCTCGATCAAGCCGAACGTACCACCCGGCATCATAATATCAAGTTTCTCAAAGTTCAATGGTCGCACCATTCTGAGGATGAAGCAACCTGGGAAAGGGAGGATCGTCTTCGACTCGAGTATCCCGCCTTCTTCCCGGAGGAACCCAAATCTCGGGACGAGATTCTTTTGAGTGGGGGTGAGTTGTCACACCCTAGCTAGTCATGCATTAGAGTGTTGCATCATGTTTACTCTTTCATCAGAAACTTGAAATGGGGATCTGTGAAACCCTCAGAATCATTTTGAAAAATGACCCAAATAAAAATTTCTCCAAAAGGGTCCAAGAAAATGCTCATGATGCCCTCTGAAAATATTGGACAGAGATAAAAATCAAACCAATATTTTTAGTGGCTCATGGACATTTATTTTGGGCATTTGGAATTAATGCATAAATATTTGCATTGGAAATATATTAATTATATATATTAATATATGTCCAAATATTATGCCATTTATAAAAGAGCTCTGGAATAATATATATAGCTCCTGCAAATATTGGCATAAGTTAAATAAATGATTTAATATATTATTTAAATCAAAACAAATGTCAGAAATTAGAAAACAGAAAAATAAATATCAGGAGGAGCTTACCTGGGCTCCTCCA
>NW_025288871.1:0-1091 GCF_018294505.1 Triticum aestivum
GTCTCTTATCGAATTACCACTATCATTTATGGGTTAGGCATTAGAGACAACCGCATTCACTTTAAAAGGGGCACCACGCAATTCCGTTGAGACGACACCGTTTAGAGAAACCTAAGTTGTCGTTTCTTAAAAGTTTGGGGCCGAAGCTTATGTGAAAAAGTTTCAGGCTGATAAGCTCGAACCCAAAGCGGATAAATACATCTTCATAAGTGTAACACCTCGAGAATCATGCTACAGTAGCTCTCTGTGATTAAGCTAATCATGTTGCTAAGCAGGGCTTGATCACATTGGAATCACATTTCCTTTCAAACTCCTAACTTAAACTTCAATTAAATTTAAAGTGGAAAATAAAAGTTGTCAAAATTGAAAACTAAAATGTTCATTAAATGACAAATAATTCTGAAGCAATTATAAAATTGTAACTAAACTTAAATGGATTAGTTAAGTGACCCTAACAACCTCAAACTTTGTCGAGCAACAACATTTAATAACCTTTTAATTAATCTAAATTCAATACGGATTAGTATTTCACCCAAACTAGTTTTTGGTGCAAGGATCTGATGCACTGCAACTTATAAGCTAGCTCCCATATTTTATAAATACCATTTAGGTGCTAAACATTTTTGCAAACAAAAAAAATAATAAAGAAAAGAAAAGAAAAGGAACCCCCCCTCACTGGACCAGGCGGCCCAGCTCACAGGCCACCTGGCCCAGCTGGCCAACTACCAGCCCACAGCCCCTCCCTGGGTCGCCTCCCCCCCTGTTCCCCCGACTGGGGAAGCAACAGGGGCCCGTCCCCGCCCGACCACCTCGCCGGCGCCGACGCCGGGAGGGGATAAGGCCGCCCCGTCGCCTTGGCCTCCACCCATCTCTCCCACTTGCCCCCCCTCTCGCCCGCCTCTGCGCCTCCCAGATCCACACGCTCCCCCCCTCTATCTCGCTCACCCGCCTCACCCGAGCGCCATCGCCGACGTGCCGCCGTCGTTCCCGCAGCCACCGACCATCGTTCGCCACTCCGACAAGTCCGGGAGCTCCGTCGTGGTTCGCCTCTTCTTCCTCGACACTGGATCGGGACCGGGAGCGCCACCGCC
>NW_025288872.1:0-1091 GCF_018294505.1 Triticum aestivum
GTTTAGTAATAAAGTTAAGCATTACATCGCGATTGCATTGCATACAATAAAGCGACAACCATATGGCTCCTGCCAGTTGCCGATAACTTGGTTACAAAACATGATCATCTCATACAATAAAATTCAGCATCATGCCTTGACCATATCACATCACAACATGCCCTGCAAAAACAAGTTAGACGTCCTCTACTTTGTTGTTGCAATTTTTTACGTGGCTGCTACGGGCTTAAGTAAGAACCAATCTCACCTACGCATTAAAACCACAACGATAGTTTGTCAAATAGACTCCGTTTTAACCTTCGCAAGGACCGGGCGTAGCCATACTTGGTTCAACTAAAGTTGGAGAGACAGTCGCCCGCAAGCCATCTCTGTGCAAAGCACGTCGAGGGAACCGGTCTCGCGTAAGCGTACGCGTAAGGTTGGTCTGGGTCGTCTCGTCCAACAATACCGCCGAACCAAAATATGACATGCTGGTAGGCAGTATGACTTGTATCGTCCACAACTCACTTGTTTTCTACTCGTGCATATAACATCAACATCAATAACCAGGCTCTGATACCACTGTTGGGTTTCGTAGTAATTTCAAAAAATTTCCTACGCGCACACAGGATCATGTGATACATAGCAACGAGAGGAGAGTGTTGTCTACGTACCCAACGCAGACCGACTGCGGAAGCGATGACACGACGTAGAGGAAGTAGTCGTACGTCTTCACGATCCAACCGATCAAGCACCGAAGCTACGGCACCTCCGAGTTCGAGCACACGTTCAGCTCGATGACGATCCCCGGACTCCGATCCAGCAAAGTGTCGGGGAAGAGTTTCATCAGCATGACGGCGTGGTGACGATCTTGATGAACTACAGCAGCAGGGCTTCGCCTAAACTCCGCTACAGTGTTATCGAGGAATATGGTGGCAGGGGGCACCGCACACGGCTAAGGAATCGATCACGTGGATCAACTTGTGTCAACTTGTGTGTTTAGAGGTGCCCCTGCCTCCGTATATAAAGGAGCCAAGGGGGGGAGGAGGCGCCGGCCAGGAGGAGGTGGCGCAGGAGGAGTCCTACTCCTACCGGGAGTAGGACTCCCCCCC
>NW_025288873.1:0-1091 GCF_018294505.1 Triticum aestivum
GAGACGCGTGCTGGGCGTTTGCAACCGCCTCAACACTTCCAAATTTGTGAGAGGCCGCCTACGCAAGATTTGATGGTATGCTAGCCCCCGGAGGCCGCCGGCCACAGTCGTAGACGTGCGAAGAGCAATCCGCGTAGAGGGAAGTGTTCAGATACTTCTCCATCACAAAAAATTATGAAAAATTACCATCAGTCCTATAGCACATGTGCCCACGTTGTGTAAAAAACTCATGATTTTATCGCGCTCCAAGTATTTAATAATATTCACGCTGCATCGTTACCGCAGAACGTCTACTACCGTTTCATTGCCGTCCGTGAGGGGGGCCACAACCCGGAGACACGTGCCGCCTCTTCGGACATGCCACAACACCACCCCGCATGTATGAGGGCCCGGTACGACGCTCCGGTGGCATTGCTACCCCCCAGGGCCCCCGTCCCAGCTAACCCTGTAGCGTTTGACCATGGAATCTAGCCCTTTGACTTTGCACGGACGGGCTTTGACCAGTGGACCTCTCCACCCGGTTGTGTTAGGTCGGCCCAGAGGAACACTTTGGAGCAACATCCGGGCCAAACCCACAGCTACATCCACTCCGTGTAGACCCGACGCGTCCGTTTCCCCCCTCCAGGTGCCGGCGGCGGCGGCGTCCGTGAGTGGGGGGGGGGCACGCCCCGGAGACGCGTGCTGGGCGTTTGCAACCGCCTCAACACTTCCAAATTTGTGAGAGGCCGCCTACGCAAGATTTGACGGTATGCTAGCCCCCGGAGGCCGCCGGCCACAGTCGTAGACGTGCGAAGAGCAATCCGCGTAGAGGGAAGTGTTCAGATACTTCTCCATCACAAAAAATTATGAAAAATTACCATCAGTCCTATAGCACATGTGCCCACGTTGTGTAAAAAACTCATGATTTTATCGCGCTCCAAGTATTTAATAATATTCACGCTGCATCGTTACCGCAGAACGTCTACTACCGTTTCATTGCCGTCCGTGAGGGGGGCCACAACCCGGAGACGCGTGCCGCCTCTTCGGACATGCCACAACACCACCCCGCATGTATGAGGGCCCGGTACGACGCTCCGGTGGCATTGCTACCC
>NW_025288874.1:0-1091 GCF_018294505.1 Triticum aestivum
GACATGCCACAACACCACCCCGCATGTATGAGGGCCCGGTCCGACGCTCCGGTGGCATTGCTACCCCCCAGGGCCCCCGTCCCGGCTAACCCTGTAGCGTTTGACCACGGGATCTAGCCCTTTGACTTTGCACGGACGGGCTTTGACCAGTGGACCTCTCCACCCGGTTGTGTTAGGTCGGCCCAGAGGAACACTTTGGAGCAACATCCGGGCCAAACCCACAGCTACATCCACTCCGTGTAGACCCGACGCGTCCGTTTCCCCCCTCCAGGTGCCGGCGGCGGCGGCGTCCGTGAGGGGGGGGGCACACCCCGGAGACGCGTGCTGGGCGTTTGCAACCGCCTCAACACTTCCAGATTTGTGAGAGGCCGCCTACGCAAGATTTGACGGTATGCTAGCCCCCGGAGGCCGCCGACCACAGTCGTAGACGTGCGAAGAGCAATCCGCGTAGAGGGAAGTGTTTAGATACTTCTCCATCACAAAAAATTATGAAAAATTACCATCAGTCCTATAGCACATGTGCCCACGTTGTGTAAAAAACTCATGATTTTATCGCGCTCCAAGTATTTAATAATATTCACGCTGCATCGTTACCGCAGAACGTCTACTACCGTTTCATTGCCGTCCGTGAGGGGCGCCACAACCCGGAGACGCGTGCCGCCTCTTCGGACATGCCACAACACCACCCCGCATGTATGAGGGCCCGGTACGATGCTCCGGTGGCATTGCTACCCCCCAGGGCCCTCGTCCCGGCTAACCCTGTAGCGTTTGACCACGGGATCTAGCCCTTTGACTTTGCACGGACGGGCTTTGACCAGTGGACCTCTCCACCCGGTTGTGTTAGGTCGGCCCAGAGGAACACTTTGGAGCAACATCCGGGCCAAACCCACAGCTACATCCACTCCGTGTAGACCCGACGCGTCCGTTTCCCCCCTCCAGGTGCCGGCGGCGGCGGCGTCCGTGAGGGGGGGGCACACCCCGGAGACGCGTGCTGGGCGTTTGCAACCGCCTCAACACTTCCATATTTGTGAGAGGCCGTCTACGCAAGATTTGACGGTATGCTAGCCCCCGGAGGCCGCCGGCCACAGTCG
>NW_025288875.1:0-1091 GCF_018294505.1 Triticum aestivum
CCCCTGACACTGACAGTGGGCCCCAGCGCCACTAATCCCTAATTAGGATTAATTTAAACCTGTTTAACCCCCCCTGTCACTGACGTGTGGCCCCCACACGTCAGGTTTGACTTCAGCCAGCCGCAGTTGACCACTGACGTCATGCTGACGTCATGCTGGCGCAATAATTATATTTCTGGATTTAAATTAAATCAGGAAATTCCAGAATATTATTTAAACTTCAAAAATTCATAACTTTTATTCTGTAACTCCAAATTGGACAAATTATATATGAAAAATGATCAGAAAAATCCAATCTATCCATCTGTACTATTTTCATGCATGATCAAACAAGTTAAATTGATGTTTTAAGCAGAACAAGGAAAAGCACTTTAAAAGGCCATGTTTGAGTTTGAAATTTGAATCTTTGATTCAAATTTGTTCAAACCCTTCTGGTTTTAGCTGCATTAGCCCAACACACTCATCTTGCCATGTCTCATGCATGCATCATATTGTTGCACATTGTTTGGTGATGTTTGCGTATCGATGTCCTTTGCGACAGGTTCTGCCCCCGAGGAGTACCGTGATTACCCTAACGAAGAATCATAGCCGAGCATCGAACCATCAGGCAAGCAACCAACCATTTGATCATATCGATACAATCCCATGTTCTCGCTCCTACTCTCTTTTACTGCATTAAGACAACGCGATTCAAACTGCTGTGTGCTACGGTAGTTGAACCCATTTCCTCTGCATGACCTGTCATTGCCACAGTAACTAGATGAAACCCACTAGCATGTGTAGGAGTTGATTGAGCCATATGTATGTGTTGTTCCTACCTTGCTATGCCTGCTATGCTTAGAGTCGTGTCAGGTCTGGTTCATCTGGGTGATGGGCTAGAGTGAAATGTTATGTCGGTAATGAGAGTGGTGTGGTGAACACGATTTGGTAAAGGTATCGATGAGAGGCCATGTAGGAGTACATGGTGGGTTGTTTCATTGAAGCCGACCTTAAGCACTGAGATCTGTATATGTGATTTAAGATACAGCTACTACCATGCATTGGGCCCTGAAATATGACCCCGCTCGACTTCTTATTCACCCTAGCTCTCT
>NW_025288876.1:0-1091 GCF_018294505.1 Triticum aestivum
CTCCGTCGCAACCGCCGTGAGCATGGCCACCTTCCCATCCTCCCCTCTCTCTCTCTCGAGCTCTGTAGCCACCGCACGAAGCTCACCCGAACGCGCCGCCGTACGAGCTCGTCGCCGACGAGGCTCCGGCCATCCAACGGCCGCACCACCGTAGCCATTAGCTTCACCGCAACGCCAGGAACCCGTAGCGCCATCGCATGTCCCTCGCCGTGCTCTCTAGCTACGGTTTCAACCACGCCCGTACTCCGGCAGCCGCACGGCTCGTCGCCGGCGTCGATTCCGGCGACCCCGAGCTCCACTACCACCACCAGTCGACGCGGTTCGCCCCCAGCTACACGTAGGTACTCTCCGCCGTCCTTTTGGTCGCCGGAGAGGGATCCCGCACTCCACCGCCGTGTCTGGACGTCGCCGGCGGCTAAACGCCGGTGAGTCAACGTGGTTTGACCACGGTTTAACCTCCCCAGGGTCACTGACGAGTGGGGCCCGCCTGCTAACTAATCTGAGTTAGAGTTAAAACTAATCCTAATTAACTAATTACCTAACAGTGACACTGACACAGGGGACCCACACGTCAGGATTGACCTGGATGACCCCGTTGACCTGCTGACGTCACACTGACGTCAGGCTGGCGCAGTAAAGCTTTTACTGGAATTATTCTTATATTGGAAATTCCAGAAATTATCACAAACTTCAAAAAATCATAGAAAATAATCTATAGCTCAGAATGAAAAGATTTATATATGAAAAATGATCAGAAAAATCCATTCTATCCATCTGTACTGGTTTCATGCATGATTAAGCAAGTTAACCTACTGTTTTATACAGAACAAGATAAGGCATTATTATGGGCCATTTATGAACTTGGAATTTGAATCTTTGATTCAAATTAGTCCAAACCTTTCTGACCTTAGTTGCATTAGCCCAATACATCCATTTTGCCATGTCTCATGCATGCATCATATTGTTGCACTTGCTTGGTGTTGATTGTGCTTCGGTATGCTCATCGTGGTAGGTCCTGCCGCCGAGGATATTCACGGGTATCCAACTGAAGGGCAGTATCCCACCACCACTCTGTCAGGCAAGCAACCCAT
>NW_025288877.1:0-1091 GCF_018294505.1 Triticum aestivum
CAAAACTGCGAGTGTTGACGACCGACACGTAATCGCACCTTGGGGTTGAACGACTGTGGAAATCGCTTCGGGACCCCAAAACAGTGAGTAATAGTCCATGAAACGGGTCAGAATTGGCTAAAACTGTGAGTGTTGACGACGGACACGTAAATGCACTCCAAAACGGCCAAAACTACAAGTCTTGACGACCAACACATAGCACACCATCGGGTTCGACAACCATGGAAATCAATTTGGGACCCCAAAACGGTGAGTAATGGTCCACGAAAGAGCCCAGAATCGGACAAACCAAGGATTATTGATGACCGACACGTAAACGCACTCAGGGGTTCGTTAATCATGGAAATCGCTTCAGGACCACAAAATAATGAGTAATAGTCCACGAAACAGGTCAGAATCGAACAAAACTGCGAGTGTTGACGACCGACAGGTATGCGCACCTTGGGGTTGAACGACTGTGGAAATCGCTTCGGGACCCCAAAACGGTGAGTAATAGTCCACGAAACGAGTCAGAATTGGCCAAAACTATGAGTGTTGACGACGGACACGTAAATGCACTCCTGCGATCGTCAATCATGGAAATCGCTCTGGGACCCAAAACTGTGAGTAATAGTGCACGAAATGGGCCAGAATTGGCCGTAATTGAGAGTGTTGATGACCACATGTAAACGCACCCCGAGGTTCAACAATCATGGAAATCACTTCGGGACCCCAAAACTAAGTATAGTCCAAGAAACGGGCAAGAACCGACCCAAACTACGAGTGTTGACGACCAACACATAGCACACCTTGGGATTCGACAACCATTGAAAGCGTTTTGGGACCCCAAAACATTGAGTAATAGTCCATGAAAGAGCCCAGAATCGGAAAAACCTAGCATTAGTGATGACCGACACGTAAACGCACCCAAGGGTTCGTTAATTGTGAAAATCACTCCGGGACCCCTAAATAGTGAGTAATAGTCCACGAAACAGGCCAGAATCGGGCAAAACTGCGAGTGTTGACGACCGACACGTAAGCGCACCTTGGGGTTGAACGACTGTGGAAATCGCTTCGGGACCCCAAAACGGTGAGTAATAGTCCAGGAAACG
>NW_025288878.1:0-1091 GCF_018294505.1 Triticum aestivum
CAAAACTGCGAGTGTTGACGACCGACACGTAATCGCACCTTGGGGTTGAACGACTGTGGAAATCGCTTCGGGACCCCAAAACAGTGAGTAATAGTCCATGAAACGGGTCAGAATTGGCTAAAACTGTGAGTGTTGACGACGGACACGTAAATGCACTCCAAAACGGCCAAAACTACAAGTCTTGACGACCAACACATAGCACACCATCGGGTTCGACAACCATGGAAATCAATTTGGGACCCCAAAACGGTGAGTAATGGTCCACGAAAGAGCCCAGAATCGGACAAACCAAGGATTATTGATGACCGACACGTAAACGCACTCAGGGGTTCGTTAATCATGGAAATCGCTTCAGGACCACAAAATAATGAGTAATAGTCCACGAAACAGGTCAGAATCGAACAAAACTGCGAGTGTTGACGACCGACAGGTATGCGCACCTTGGGGTTGAACGACTGTGGAAATCGCTTCGGGACCCCAAAACGGTGAGTAATAGTCCACGAAACGAGTCAGAATTGGCCAAAACTATGAGTGTTGATGACGGACACGTAAATGCACTCCTGGGATCGTCAATCATGGAAATCGCTCTGGGACCCAAAACTGTGAGTAATAGTGCACGAAATGGGCCAGAATTGGCCGTAATTGAGAGTGTTGATGACCACATGTAAACGCACCCCGAGGTTCAACAATCATGGAAATCACTTCGGGACCCCAAAACTAAGTATAGTCCAAGAAACGGGCAAGAACCGACCCAAACTACGAGTGTTGACGACCAACACATAGCACACCTTGGGATTCGACAACCATTGAAAGCGTTTTGGGACCCCAAAACATTGAGTAATAGTCCATGAAAGAGCCCAGAATCGGAAAAACCTAGCATTAGTGATGACCGACACGTAAACGCACCCAAGGGTTCGTTAATTGTGAAAATCACTCCGGGACCCCTAAATAGTGAGTAATAGTCCACGAAACAGGCCAGAATCGGGCAAAACTGCGAGTGTTGACGACCGACACGTAAGCGCACCTTGGGGTTGAACGACTGTGGAAATCGCTTCGGGACCCCAAAACGGTGAGTAATAGTCCAGGAAACG
>NW_025288879.1:0-1091 GCF_018294505.1 Triticum aestivum
CCTAGTTGACTCGGATCATGTGATCACTTAGATGACCAGAGGGATGTCTATCTAAGTGGGAGTTCATAAGATGAACTTAATTATCCTGAACATAGTCAAAAGACCTTTTGCAAATTATGTCGTAGCTCGCGCTTTAGTTCCACTGTTTAGATATGTTCCTAGAGAAAATATAGTTGAAAGTTGATAGTAGCGATTATGCGATCAGTAGAAAGCTTATGTCCTTAATGCACCGCTCAGTGTGCTGAACCCCAACGTCGTTTGTCGATGTTGCGAACATCGGACATACACGTTTTGATAACTACGTGATAGTTCAATTAAATGGTTTAAGTAGAGGCACCAAAGACGTTTTCGAAACGTCGCGGAACATATGAGATGTTTCGAGGGCTGAAATTGGGATTTCAGGCTCGTGCCCACGTCAAGAGGTATAAGACCTCCGACGATTTTCTTAGCCTGCAAACTAAGGGAGAAAAGCTCAATCGTTGAGCTTGTGCTCAGATTGTCTGAGCACAACAATCACTTGAATCGAGTGGGAGTTGATCCTCCAGATGAGAAAGTGATGTTTCCCCAAAGTCATTGCCACCAAGCTACTAGAGCTTCGTGATTAACTATAACATATCAGGGATAGATGATGATCCTTGAAATATTCATGATGTTTGACACCGCGAAAGTAGAAATCAAGAAGGAGCATCAATTGTTGATGGTTGGTGAAACCACTAGTTTCAAGAAGGGCAAGGGAACAAAGGGATACTTCATGAAACGGCAATTCAGCTGCTGCTCTAGTGAAGAAACCCAAGGTTGAACCCAAACCCAAGACTAAGTGCTTCTGTAATAAGGGGAACAACCACTGGAGCAGCATTACCCTAGATACTTGGTAGATGAGAAGGCTGGCAAGGTCGATAGAAGTATATTGGATATACATTATGTTAATGTGTACTTTACTAGTACTCCTAGTAGCACCAGGGTATTGGATACCGGTTCGGTTGCTAAGTGTTAGTAACTCGAAATAAAAGCTACGGAATAAACGGAGACTAGCTAAAGGTGAGCTGACGATATATGTTGGAAGTGTTTCCAAGGTTGATATGATCAAGCAT
>NW_025288880.1:0-1091 GCF_018294505.1 Triticum aestivum
CTTCTAGCACGCCAGGCGATAGTTCTTTCGCACAAAGAACACGGAAGAAATAGCTGAGTTCTGCCAGTACTAGCCATTCATCCTCAGGGATGAAGCCACGCAACATCACCGGCATTACCCGCTCAATCCATATGTGCCAATCATGACTCTTGAGACCAAATATCTTCAATTTATCAAGACTGGCTCCCCTCTGTAGATTCGCTGCATACCCATCGGGGAACATCAACTGCATTTTCACCCACAAGATAATTTCCCTCATAGCCGGCCTTCCAAGATTGAACCATGCCTTTGGCTTCGTCCAGTTCTGCTTTCCTTTCGGTTCTTTCATGTTTTGTAACGGCCTATCACATAGCGCCTCCAGATCGACTCTAGCCTTAGTATTATCCTTTGACTTCCCATCTATGCCGAACAATGTACCAAAAAGTGCCTCGGCGATATTCTTCTCAGTGTGCATCACGACGATGTTGTGTGGGCAAAGGAGGTCTTTGAAGTAAGGCAGATCCCATAAGCATGTTTTGTGAGTCCAGGCGTGCTTAGAATTATACCCCTTGAAGTACCCTGGACGCTCTGGATCTGGCTCGAGAGCGTTTAACTGATCCAGGGTCTGTTGGCCTGTCAATGCATTTGGTGCAGAGTTTTTGACAACTCTACCTCTGATGAAGTTCTTCTTGTCTTTCCTGAACTTATGGCGAGGATTCAGGAACTGTCTATGCATGTCGAAGCAAGAAAACTTGCGACCGGCCTGAAGCCAACGAAACTCAAGAGCTCCCTTGCATGTGGGGCACGGGAACCTTCCATGCACACACCAGCCAACGAATAGCGCATACGCCGGCAAGTCATGCGTCGAGTACATGTACCAGACACGCATTATGAAGTTCCGTTTGCTATAGGCATCGTATGTCTTGAACCCATTATCCCAGGCTTCTTGCAATTCGTCCTTAAGCGGTTGCATGTACACATTCATATTTTTCCCCGGATAGTTGGGCCCTGGAATTATCAACGTCAGGAAAATGTTCTTTCTTTGCATAATCTGTCCGGGGGGGAGATTGAGTGGAAAGACAAATACGGGCCAACAACTGTATTGGGCTGCC
>NW_025288881.1:0-1091 GCF_018294505.1 Triticum aestivum
TAGATTGGATTTTTCTGATCATTTTTCATATATAATTTGTCCAATTTGGAGTTACAGAATAAAAGTTATGAATTTTTGAAGTTTAAATAATATTCTGGAATTTCCTGATTTAATTTAAATCCAGAAATATCATTTACTGCGTCAGCCTGACGTCACAGTGACATCAGCAGGTCAACAGGGCTGGCTCGGGTCAAACCTGACGTGTGGGGTCCACACGTCAGTGACACAGGGGCTAATCCCGTGTTGACCCGGGCTGGTTAGCTTTGACTAAGCCCTGGGGCCCACTTGTCAGCGTCAGTAGGTGGTGGTTTAGTGGCTAATTAACTAGGCCACGTCAGCTCGCCGGAGTTCTGGCCGGCGGCGACCAACAGTGCGGCGGCGATAGTGGTTTTGGTCGTTTCGGCCATCAAATGAACCGCGGAGGCCACCGGAGTGAAGCTGAGGACGACCCGCGGCTCTTGGCGGAGTCCGTTGGGGTCGGGGTGGCCGGAGTCGACGGCGGCGAGCTCGGTTGCGGCCGCCGGGGTTCGGTCGTGCACGGGAACGGTGTTGCAGAGCGTTAGGGGGGGTGTTGGAGCGTGCTACGTGCTCCTGGTGAGATGTGGAGCACGATGGCGTGCTCGGTTGGGCGCTACGGCGATCGTGGCCACGACGGCGACATCGCCGGCGGCGTGAAGCTTTCGGCCGCGGTGGGGCTAGGGCCTAGGGGTCGGGAGAGAGCAGGGAAGAAGGGGGAAACGGTGGCGTAGCTCACCGCGGTTGCAGTGGGCGTCGAAACAGGCTCGGGGACGCGCTGGAGACGGCGAATTCGTCGGCGACGGTGGTCGGAGCCCGAAGAGGGGAACGGCGACGTGGCGGCGATGCAGGGCTTCCGGGGACCCGTGGAGCGGTGGGGAGGAAGAGGGAGTCGAGGCGGAGCTTCTGAGCTGGTCGGGGGAGCGAGGGGTGGTCGGAGGCAGTGGCTAAGGCGAACGGCGGCGACGGTGAGCTTCGGCCGTGAGAGGGAGAGAGCGAGGGAGAACCGGGGGAGAGTGAGAGAGAGCAGGGGGGGATCGGGACGGGCTGTGGGCGTCGTCCACGCGGCCAGGAGG
>NW_025288882.1:0-1091 GCF_018294505.1 Triticum aestivum
TATAATTACCTCATCAAGTTCTACTCTCCTCCCACTCACTTCTTTCGAGAGAAACTCCTTCTCTGGAAAGGATCCATTTTAGCAACGAATGTCTTGCCTTCGGATCTGTGATAGAAGGTGTACCCAACAATTTCCTTTGGGTATGAAGACGCACTTCTCCGATTTGGGTTCGAGCTTATCAGGATGAAACCTTTTTCACATAAGCATCGCAGCCCCAAACTTTAAGAAACAACAGGTTAGGTTTACTGCTAAACCATAGTTCATACAGTGTCGTCTCAACGGATTTAGATGGTGCCCTATTTTAAAACGTGAATGCAGCTGTCTCTAATGCATAACCCCAAAACGATAGTGGTAAAGAGATATCATAGATCGCACCATATCAAATAAAGTGCGGTTACGACGTTCGGACACACCATAACGATGTGGTGTTCCAGGTGGCGTGAGCTGTGAAACTATTCCACATTGTTTTAATTGAAGACCAAACTCGTAACTCAAATATTTGTCTCCGCAATCAGATCGCAGAAACTTTATTTTCTTGTTACGATGATTTTTCCACTTCACTCTGAAATTCTTTGAACCTTTCAACTATTTCAAACTTATGTTTCATCAAGTAGATATACCCATATCTGCTCAAATCATCTTGTGAAGGTCAGAAAACAACGATGCTTGCCACGAGCAACAGCACTCATTGGATCGCATACATCGGTATGTATTATTTCCAACAAGTCAGTAACTCGTTCCATTGTTCCGAAGAACGGAGTTTTAGTCATCTTGCCCAAAAGGCACGGTTCGCAAGCATCAAATGATTCATAACCAAGTGATTTCCGAAAATCCATCTTTATGGAGTTTCTTCATGCGCTTTACACCGATATGACCCAAACGGCAGTGCCACAAATAAGTTGCACTATCATTATTAACTTTGCATCTTTTGGCATCAATATTATGAATATGTGTATCACTACGATCGAGATCCAATGAACCATTTTCATTGGGTGTGTAACCATATAAGGTTTTATTCATGTAAATAGAACAACAGTTTATTCTCTTACTTAAATGAATAACCGTATTGCAATAAACATGATCAAATCATA
>NW_025288883.1:0-1091 GCF_018294505.1 Triticum aestivum
ATGCTATGTGGGTGAAATGATGGTACCATGCCAATTTTCAACCTCTTTAGAGTTCATCTGAAGTGCTTTTCAATTTCTGGGTCATTTAGCTTAAAAAATTAGTAAGTACATGGAAAATAACAAATGAAGTCAGAAAGGGTTGAAAATTGATGATGTGGCTTTGAATGGTTCATTTTGAACACACAAAAAGTCCGGAGTTCAAATAAGTTAAAAAAGAAATCCCTTTGTAAACAGATGAGTTTTCGTCTGAAACCCTAATACTTCAAAACAGATTGTCCGTTTTGTACACGAAGTACACCCAGTTTTTGTCGTAACACTCTCAACTCTTTAGCAAATGCTATGTAGGTGAAATGATGATACCATGCCAATTTTCAACCTCTTCAGAGTTCACCTGAAGTGCTTTTCAATTTCAGGGTCATTTAGCTCAAAAAAATTAGTAAATGCATGAAAAATAACAGATGAAGTCAGAAAGGGTTGAAAATTGATGATGTGGCTTTGAATGGTTCATTTTGAACACACAAAAAGTCTGGAGTTCAAATAAGTTCAAAAAATGTCCCTTTGTAAACAGACGAGTTTTCGTGCGAAACCCTTATACTTCGAAAGAGATTGTCCATTTTGTACACGAAGTGCATCCAGTTTTTGCCGTAACCCTCTCAACTTTTTAGCAGATGGTATGTGGGTGAAATGATGGTACCATGCCAATTTTCAACCTCTTTAGAGTTCATCTGAAGTGCTTTTCAATTTCTGGGTCATTCAGCTTAAAAAATTAGTAAGTACATGAAAAATAACAAATGAAGTCAGAATGGGTTGAAAATTGATGATGTGGCTTTGAATGGTTCATTTTGAACACACAAAAAGTGTGGAGTTCAAATAAGTTAAACAAAAGAAATCCCTTTGTAACAGATGAGTTTTCGTCCGAAACCCTAATACTTCGAAAGAGATTGTCCATTTTGTACACGAAGTGCACCCAGTTTTTGTCGTAACACTCTCAACTTTTTAGCACATGCTATGTGGGTGGAATGATGATACCATGCCAATTTTCAACCTCTTCAGAGTTCATCTGAAGTGCTTTTCAATTTCAGGGTCATTTA
>NW_025288884.1:0-1091 GCF_018294505.1 Triticum aestivum
GAACTGCAGCCTATTTTTGCGTTCAGTATCCATCTTTGAAAGCGACGTCATCAATTTCCAACACGTTCTGACATCATATGCTATTTTTCAGTCATTTACCGATTTGTTTAGAGAGCTAAATGACGGTGAAATTGAAATCACTACAAAATGAACTCTGAAAATGTTGGAACTTGGCATGGTATCATCATTTCGCCCCCATAGCATGTGCAAAAGGGTAGAGAGGGTCACGGCGAAAACTGCACGCACCTCGTGTACAAACTGGACAATCTCTTTCGGAGTATCAGGGTTTCGGACGAGAACTCATCTGTTACACGGGCACTTCAATGTTTTTTAAACTTATTTGAACTCCAGCCTATTTTTGCATTCAGTATGCATCTTTCAAAGCGACGTCATCAATTTCCAACACGTTCTGACTTCATTTGCTGTTTTTCAGTCATTTACCGATTTGTTTAGAGAGCTAAATAACGGTGAAATTGAAAATCACTACAAAATGAACTCTGAAAATGTTGGAACTTGGCATGGTATCATCATTTCACCCGCATAGCATGTGCAAAAGAGTAGAGAGGGTCACGGCGAAAACTGGACGCACCTCGTGTACAAACTGGACAATCTCTTTTGGAGTATCAGGGTTTCGGACGAGAACTCATCTGTTACACGGGCACTTCAATGTTTTTTAAACTTATTTGAACTCCAGCCTATTTTTGCGTTCAGTATGCGTCATTCAAAGCGACGTCATCAATTTCCATCACGTTCTGACATCAATTGCTATTTTTCAGTCATTTATCGATTTGGTTAGAGAGCTAAGTGACGATGAAATTGAAAATCTCTACAAAATGAACTCTAAAAATGTTGGAACTTGTCATGGTATCATCATTTCGCCCGCATAGCATGTGCAAAAGAATAGAGAGGGTCACGGCAAAAACTCGACGCACCTCGTGTACAAACTGGACAATCTCTTTCGGAGTATCAGGGTTTCGGACGAGAACTCATCTGTTACACGGGCACTTCAATGTTTTTTAAACTTATTTGAACTGCAGCCTATTTTTGCGTTCAGTATGCATCTTTGAAAGCGACGTCATCAATTTCCAACA
>NW_025288885.1:0-1091 GCF_018294505.1 Triticum aestivum
GTCGTGCGTGAATTCCTAGACGTCTTTCCTGAAGAACTCCCAGGGATTCCCCCTGCTAGAGCTGTCGAATTCGTCATCGACTTGAAACCAGGCACCACTCCTATAGCCAAGAGACCCTACAAGATGCCGCCGCATGAACTCCTTGAGCTTAAGGAGGAAATCGATAAATCTCTTCAAAGTGGTTTCATTCGCCCAAGTTGCTCTCCTTGGGGAGCACCTTCTCTCTTTGTCAAGAAGAAAGATGGGACAAACCGATTGGTCCAAGACTACCGTCCTATAAATCAAGCTACCATTCAGAATAAGTATCCTCTTCCTCGGATCAATGATCTGTATGATCAATTGGCTGGATCATCAGTGTTCTCTAAACTCGACTTGAGGTTGGGTTACCACCAGATCCGTGTTCGTGAGGAAGATATCCCCAAGACCGCATTCGTGACTCATTATGGTTCATACGAGTACACCGTCATGTCTTTCGGCTTAACCAATGCTCCAGCCACCTTCTCTCGCCTGATGAACTATATATTCATGGATTACCTCGACAAGTTCGTCGTGGTTTATCTGGATGATATTCTGGTATTTTCCAAGAACGAAGAGGAACATGCTGAACATCTTCGCCTCATGCTGGAAAAGCTACGAGAGCATCAACTTTATGCCAAGTTCTCCAAATGTGAATTCTGGCTTCCCGAAGTAACCTATCTCGGGCATGTCATCTCTAAGGATGGTATTGCCGTCAACCCTGAACGAGTTCAGGCTATTCTCGATTGGACTCCTCCGAAGAACGTTAAGCAAGTCAGAAGTTTTCTCGGTCTCGCCAGCTACTGCCGTCGATTCGTCGAGAACTTCTCCAAGATTGCCAGGCCTCTGACTAACCTATTGCATAAGGGCGTCAAGTTCCAGTGGACAGACAAATGTCAGGAAAGCTTCCAGGCACTCAAAGACAAGTTGACTTCTGCCCCAGTACTAGCTCCACCTGATACTAAGAAGGACTTCGTCATTTACTGCGACGCTTCCCGTCAAGGATTAGGCTGTGTCCTAATGCAAGAGCGCAAAGTGGTTGCTTATGCCTCTCGGCAATTGCGCCCTCACGAAGA
>NW_025288886.1:0-1091 GCF_018294505.1 Triticum aestivum
GAAAGGAAAGCAGAACTGGACGAAGCCAAAGGCATGGTTCAATCTTGGAAGGCCGGCTATGAGGGAAATTATCTTGTGGGTGAAAATGCAGTTGATGTTCCCCGATGGGTATGCAGCGAATCTACAGAGGGGAGTCAGTCTTGATAAATTGAAGATATTTGGTCTCAAGAGTCATGATTGGCACATATGGATTGAGCGGGTAATGCCGGTGATGTTGCGTGGCTTCATCCCTGAGGATGAATGGCTAGTACTGGCAGAACTCAGCTATTTCTTCCGTGTTCTTTGTGCGAAAGAACTATCGCCTGGCGTGCTAGAAGAAATGGAAGAGTTGGCGCCGGAGTTGATCTGCAAGTTAGAGAAGATCTTTCCACCGGGCTTCTTTAATCCAATGCAACATTTGATTTTGCATCTCCCGACCGAGGCAAGATTGGGGGGGGCCCGTGCAAAATCGTTGGTGCTACCCAACTGAGAGGATGCAGAAGACGCTTCGACAAAAATGTAAAAATAAACATAGAATTGAAGCATCGATGGCTGAGGCATTCATCACTGAGGAGGCGGCAAACTTCGTGACAGCACACTACGAAGCCAAAAATCGTCATTTGCATAATCCGAAGCCTTGGTACAATGCTGACGACCCTAAAAAGGGTGGATCCAACCTCAGCCTATTCAAAGGGAATCTCGCACCAGCCAGTGTTTCAAATCCAGTATCTTTGGATAACAAACAATGGCGGACCATTTCGTTGTATATCTTCAACAACCTGATAGAAGTGCGGCCGTACATCGAGTAAGTTCTCGGTACATAGTTTCGCAACTTCTATTTCCTTTGAACTGCTCTTATTCCTGGATATTTCATACAGTCGATACGTCGCCTTATTCTCGTATGGAGCGGTGATCCAAAAGGATTCTGTCGAAGAGTATGAGCTTCTCGCAAAGCAAGGAGGCGGCTATCCCGGTTTCATCTCTTGGTTCAAACAAACGGTAATTTCTATTAGACTTGTAGGCTAATTTGTAGGCGGCTATCCCGGTTTCATTCGCTAATTTGTGCGTAATGCAACAATCCTTTCATATTAAACTTGTAGGCTAATTCAGAG
>NW_025288887.1:0-1090 GCF_018294505.1 Triticum aestivum
TAGCCCCACGTAATATAAGCAAGACTAATTGTAGCTTGCAAAAAGAAAAACGGAAATGTTAACGCCCACACGTGTGGGAGTTCACCACCCCGTCCACACGCAAGCATCTTCGTTGGCTTCGGTACGCACGAATCTTGGAGCAAACAGGCCGGTTTTCGGCGCCACGTAGGACGAGTCTCGTGTGCGGTGTGCGAGTCTGTTCGCCCGCACGGTGGTTGCCATCCCGTGGTCAGCGGTTGCCACTAAGAGGCGTGCGGTGGAACTGCCATGCGCCCGCACGCCACGCTCCGACCGCGGTTGACGTCAAACACGTCGCACACCCCTCCACCATCTCCCTCACGGTTCCATTTACTCACCCGCGACGCATTTACTGGCACAACCAACTCGCACTTCAAACCACTGGAGGAGAAGGCGAGGGAAGAAGGTGACGGCGGAGGCGGAACAGGCGACGGTGTTCGCGGCCGTCGGTGGTGCTCGCCGGAGCGGAGCGGCTTCGCCGGAACCCGTGCGGGTTGAAGGTAATGCTCGCTTCATTTCTTGCAACCCCTCCCTGCATTTTTCCCCTTTCCCTCCCTGTTCGATTCCTAGATCGATTCATAGAGATTCTAGCGATTCGACGGTGCGCCGGCGTTCCCACCGGCGCCGTAGTTGTGTGCTAGCCGTTTTTTGGTGGGACTGGGCAGTTTCGTCGCCGCCGCTGGGGCGGCATCGTCGGTGCGGTTATGCCTGTTCGGAGGCACGCACTAGTCTTGCGTATGGATTTGGGAGTTGTCCGCCGGGTTGTTTTGATGCGCATTGGTTCGAAATTTGGGTTTGCAGTCAGTTCGTGCGAGAATTTTGAGGGTGATTTTGAAGTCGAAGTAGTTGCCATTGAAACCTAGATCTAGTTAGATTGGTTTTGGAACTGTTGAATGAGGCGAACTTGGCAGTATGACTGAACGTGAACAAATGTGTGGCAACTAAACTCTCTGAACAAATGTGGTAGTTGCCACAAACGTGTTTTCCTTTGCGGCAACAGATTTCTGAAAACTAGATGATACCCCGCGCGTTGCTGCGGGAATTGTTAGTCTTACTCACATGATAATACATA
>NW_025288888.1:0-1090 GCF_018294505.1 Triticum aestivum
AAAAAAAAATATGTGCATAAATATGGGCCAGTTTTTCATTGTTGGGCCAGGATTATTTTATTTTGGGAGCTTGCGAATCATAATATTTTGAACAAAATTGTACAGATCCATCGCAAATACATACAAGTTTTCACTGGCTTGTTTTTGAATTTTCATGAATCTTGGAAATATCTTTCTTTTTATCGTTTGGAAAAAGGGCTCCAGTGGGCCCGTCCGTTGAGCCCGTCCTCAGTACCATTATTTTGATCGCTTCCTAATCCTAAGATTAGTAGCTACTACTAGTTGGTTGGGGTCAAGACAAGAGTAACGAGTCTGATCATCTTCAAATTTTGCCTTCTTCGCTACCTGCCGCATCCTCGTCTCGGCCGAAGATGGACCGATTTTTGACGACAGTATGTATCCTATATTTACGTACGTACATTTAGTTAAGAGCACGGGTGTAGCTTATAGTGATTTGCGTACATATTTCGTGAAACTGCAGGTACTTCCAGTCATCCGGCCGCACCGTGCGGACAGGAGCAATGGCTGCTACTGCTTGGCCACGGGACATCTGGAACCATTGGGCCATCCAGATCCTGGTGATCTTCATCCTCGGGCTCCAGATCGCCCTCTTCCTCTTTGCTGGGATCCGCAGGCGTGGAGGCCACCCGGTGCTGCGGTTCCTGCTCTGGCTGGCGTATCAGCTGGCTGACTGCACCGCCACATACGCCCTGGGCCACCTCTCCCTCGCAGGCGCTGCAGGCGCACACCCGATTGTCGCGTTCTGGGCGTCATTCCTCCTGCTGCACCTCGGAGGCCCGGACAACATCACCGCCTCCTCTTTGGAGGACAACGAGCTCTGGAAGCGGCACTTGCTGAATGCCATCCTTCAGGTGTCCGGAGCCGTGTATGTCCTCTACGAGTATTATCGCGGACACGGGCACATTGCTCCGGCTTGCCTCCACCTTGATGTTGGCCATCGGTGCTGTGAAGTACGGGGAGAAGACGTGGGCGCTCATGCGCGGCAACCTGGACAGAATGCGAGCCTCTCTCAGGAAGAAGAAGCAACCACATGCCATGCATGGACATTTTCACCCTCAAGATCAAGTGT
>NW_025288889.1:0-1090 GCF_018294505.1 Triticum aestivum
CTCGTAGTCTACCGAAGAGAAGAGGGGGAAGAAACAATAAATACAGTGCAAACAAAGCATCACAAAATATAACAAGGCAATACGCGGTGTTCGGTGTGCCCTAACGCGGTAGTAGGTGATACCGGTGAAGGGGGGAAAACATCCGGGAAAGTATTCCCGGTGTTTCGTGTTTTCGGGCAGAGGAGCCGGAGGGGAAAAGTTGCGGGTTCGATAGGTTAGAGGGGTGTGGCGGACGAACGGACTGCATATCCGGATTCGTCTCGCCGTTCTGAGCAACTTTCATGTACAAAGTTTTTCCATCCGAGTTACGGATTATTTTATATTAATTTTCAAAGTTTTAATTCATTTTCTAATTTATTTTAATTCGAAATTAATGTTAAATTGCTAGATGTACCCAGCACCGTGTACACAAAAATTGTACACAGGCTGATATGTGGGTCAGGGGGTCCCAGTTGACCAAGTCAACAGCCCAGTCAATAGTCAACTGGTTTGACCGTTGACTAGTCAAATATGGCAGGTGGGGCCCAGTTGCAATACTCTGTAGTTTTCTAACAGTGTTTAGTTAATTCTTAATTTAGGGGTTATTAGAGGGTGGCCCTACGTGTCATTGACTCTGTTTAACTAACAGACTATTAGTGTTAACACAACAGTTTTAATTAGTTTAGTGAACAGATTAGTTAAGTTAATTAACCATAGTTAATTAGGTTAAAATTAATTAAGTTAATTAATTAACATTTTTATTTTATTTTTTTTAATTCCTTTTTTTTTGTTTTCGTTCTAGGGCGTGGGCCCCACTGTGTCTGTGGCCTCGAGGGGCAATCGGGCGTGCGGGCACTAGCGGGGCGCCCAGGCGCTAATGGGCACCGGAGGCAGGCGCAGCCTGGCTAGCCCCGGGCGCTGGCCGGGGCGGAGGAGAGCGCCGGCCAGGGCGGAGGGAGCGCCGGTGAACGGGACCGGCGAGGGGGCGCGGCGAGGCTCCGGCCATGGCGCGGGCTCGTCGGCAGCAACAGGGGGAACCGGGCGGGGTTCGGCGCAGGGGGGTTGCGGGGGCGTGTCTAGGCGCCCTCCGCGCGAGGGGAGGCGAGGCCGG
>NW_025288891.1:0-1090 GCF_018294505.1 Triticum aestivum
ACCAGCAACGAGTATAAAGGAGAGTGCATCTACATACCCTTGTAGATCGCTAAGCGGAAGCGTTCAAGTGAACGGGGTTGATGGAGTCGTACTCGTCGTGATTCAGATCACCGATGATCCTAGTGCCGAACGGACGGCACCTCCGCGTTCAACACACGTACAGCTCGACGATGTCTCCCACGCCTTGATCCAGCAAGGAGAGAGGGAGAGGTTGAGGAAGACTCCATCCAGCAGCAGCACAACGGCGTGGTGGTGATGGAGGAGCGTGGCAATCCTGCAGGGCTTCGCCAAGCACCTACGGGAGAGGAGGAGGTGTCACGGGAGGGAGGGAGGCGCCAAGGGCTCAGGTATGGATGCCCTCCCTCCCCTCCACTATATATAGGGGCAGGGGAGAGGGGGGAGGCGCAGCCTTGCCCCTTACTCCAAGAAAAGGGTGCGGCCAAGAGGGGGGGAGGAGTCCATCCTCCCCAAGGCACCTCGGAGGTGCCTTCCCCCTTGAGGACTCTTCCCTCTAGGGTTCCCTAGGCGCATGGGCCTCTAGGGGCTGGTGCCCTTGGCCCATGTAGGCCAAGGCGCACCCCCTACAGCCCATGTGGCCCCCCGGGATAGGTGGCCCCACCCGGTGGGCCCCCGGGACCCTTCCGGTGGTCCCGGTACAATACCGATGACCCCGAAACTTGTCCCGATGGCCGAAACAGGACTTCCTATATATAAATCTTTACCTCCGGACCATTCCGGAACTCCTCGTGACGTCCGGGATCTCATCCGGGACTCCGAACAACATTCGGTAACCACATACAAACTTCCTTTATAACCCTAGCGTCATCGAACCTTAAGTGTGTAGACCCTACGGGTTCGGGAGACATGCAGACATGACCGAGATGTTCTCCGGTCAATAACCAACAGCGGGATCTGGATACCCATGTTGGCTCCCACATGTTCCACGATGATCTCATCGGATGAACCACGATGTCAAGGACTCAATCAATCCCGTATACAATTCCCTTTGTCTAGCGGTATGGTACTTGCCCGAGATTCGATCGTCGGTATACCGATACCTTGTTCAATCTCGTTACCGGCAAGTCTCTTT
>NW_025288892.1:0-1090 GCF_018294505.1 Triticum aestivum
CATGTCAAAATCGGTCGACCCCGCCCTCTCTTGACATTCTCCGCACGCTTTAGCCGTCCGCTATGCACTGGAGCTTCTGGAGGCCTGCGCTGAATATGCCCAAACCATCTCAAACGATGTTGGACAAGCTTCTCCTCAATTGGTGCTACCCCAACTCTATCTCGTATATCATCATTCCGGACTCGATCCTTCCTCGTGTGGCCACACATCCATCTCAACATACGCATCTCCGCCACACCTAACTGTTGAACATGTCGCCTTTTAGTCGGCCAACACTCCGCGCCATACAACATTGCGGGTCGAACCGCCGTCCTGTAGAACTTGCCTTTTAGCTTTTGTGGCACTCTCTTGTCACAGAGAATGCCAGAAGCTTGGCGCCACTTCATCCATCCGGCTTTGATTCGATGGTTCACATCTTCATCAATACCCCCATCCTCCTGCAACATTGACCCCAAATACCTAAAGGTGTCCTTCCGAGGTACCACCTGGCCATCAAGGCTAACCTCCTCCTCCTCACAGCTAGTAGTACTGAAACCGCACATCATGTACTCGGTTTTAGTTCTACTAAGCCTAAACCCTTTCGATTCCAAGGTTTGCCTCCATAACTCTAACTTCCTATTTACCCCCGTCCGACTATCGTCAACTAGCACCACATCATCCGCAAAGAGCATACACCATGGGATATCTCCTTGTATACCCCTTGTGACCTCATCCATCACCAATGCAAAAAGATAAGGGCTCAAAGCTGACCCCTGATGCAGTCCTATCTTAATCGGGAAGTCATCGGTGTCGACATCACTTGTTCGAACACTTGTCACAACATTATTGTACATGTCCTTGATGAGGGTAATGTACTTTGCTGGGACTTTGTGTTTCTCCAAGGCCCACCACATGACATTCCGCGGTATCTTATCATAGGCCTTCTCCAAGTCAATGAACACCATATGCAAGTCCTTCTTATGCTCCCTATATCTCTCCATAAGTTGTCGTACCAAGAAAATGGCTTCCATGGTCGACCTCCCAGGCATGAAACCAAACTGATTTTTGGTCACGCTTGTCATTCTTCTTAAGCGGTGCTCAATGACTCTCT
>NW_025288893.1:0-1090 GCF_018294505.1 Triticum aestivum
GATTCTGGCCCGTTTCATGGACTATTACTCACTGTTTTGGGGTCCCGGAGTGCTTTCCTTGATTAACAAACCCCGGGGTGCGTTTACGTATCGGTCATCAACACTCATGGTTTTTGTCGATTCTGACTCGTTTCGTGGACTATTACTCACCGTTTTGGGGTCCCAAAGAGATTTCCATAGTTGTTGAACCCCAAGGTGCGCTTACATGTATGTCATATCAATCGCAGTTTGGGCCGATTTTTGGCCCATTTCTTGGACTATTACTTAGTTTCGGGGGTCCTGGAGTGATTTCCACAATTTACGAACCCCGTTGTGCGTTTACGTTTCGGTCATCAACACTCAGAATTTTGGCCGATTCTGGTCCGTTTCGTGCACTATTACTCGCCGCTTTGGGGTCCCAGAGCGATTTCCATGGTTGTTGAACTCCAAGGTGCACTTACGTGTCTGTCATCAACATTCATAGTTTATGCCAATTCTGGCCCGTTTCTTGGACAATTACTCTGTTTTGGCGTCCCGGTGTGATTTCCATGATTGACGAACATCGGGGTGCGTTTATGTGTCGGTTAGCAACACTGGCATTTTGGGCCGCTTCTGACCCGTTTCGTCGACTATTACTCACCGTTTAGGGGCCCCAAAGCGATTTCCATGGTTGTTGAACCCCATGGTGCGCTTACGTGTCGATCATCAACGATCGCAGTTTGGGCCGATTTTGGCCCGTTTCTTGCACTATTAATTAGTTTTGGGCGTCCCGCGGTGATTTCCACGATTGACGAACTCCGTGGTGCGTTTACATGTCAGTCATCAACACACAATTTTGGTCGACTCTGGTCCATTTCGTGCACGATTATTCACCATTTTGGCGACCCAGAGCGATTTCCATGATTGACAATTCCCGGGGTGCGTTTGCGTGTCTGTCCTCAACACTCACAGTTTTGGCCAATTCTGACGCGATTTGAGGACTATTACTCAACATTTAGGGGTCCCGAAGCGATTTCCATAGTTGTTGAACCCCAAAATGCGTTTACGTGTCGGTCATGAACACTCACAGTTGTGGCCGATTCTGGCCCGTTTCGTGGACTATTACTCACTG
>NW_025288894.1:0-1090 GCF_018294505.1 Triticum aestivum
AATACCTATTACTAAGTAGCATCACGGGATGCTTTCGAGAATGATGGCCAGAATCATCACACTGGGAACACAAATCATGGCTAAATTACTAGATGATCCCCTAAGACACCTAGGGTCATAATAATATCTCCAACATATATGTCAAGGTAACAGAGTACCTCAACTCACTGATTAGTGTGGTTAATCTGGCCCAAAGGAACATTGAAACGGGAGGAAGGAATTTGCAAGTGCATCAGACTGTTTAGAGACCTGAGATGACTCGGACAGCATAACGGCTGTAAATGCTCAAAAAAGATTTGAGACATTCACAAAAATGGTGGCATAACCACTCAAAAGCACAATATCAAGGTATCGAGATCAATAATTAACATACAGAGGTAGAAACTGAACTGAGGCTTAATCCAACAATCTTATAAGTCTACGGATTAGTAACACGTGATCCTGATGGAAAGAAGAGATAGCCTAGTTCTTAATCCCCGTAGAAGAGAAGATGATGACTCAGATCAGAAGGCCATGAGGTATAAGGAGTAAAAGAGTCTTACGTTCCATCCCACAATCAATTCCCTTATATAACTAAAGAATTTCTAGACTCAACTTCGACCAGTTTGGCTTGGTAATCCTACAGGCAGTCAAGCTCTGATACCAACGCTGTCAGGACCCCGACTCAATGCCACATCGATCTAGCATGTAACACCTCATATCACTTTGCGGCCTCACGCACGGTATTCCCACGGGTGTCACCTTACCTTTGCCCGGGACCGTTTGCGCCTTTTGGCACACGTATATGACAGTGTCGCTAGCATCCATATGATAAGGAGCCCGGGCTGACATGGCTAGTCGTAAACCCAAAGTGGCACAGACTTACAGGGACAGGCATCCATGACCCAGCATCGAACGTGTCGGTCATCAGCGAGTGAATCCAGGCTGTAGCACTAGGCTAGCAGGACTCCGGTGAACCGGGCTGTAGCGGGCTAACAGGACTCCGGTATTCATCGTGTGACATTTCCCCGAAGGGACAGACACAGGAACGAAGAAGGACACATGCCGGCCAGCCTAAGTGTTCCGGAGCAGTAGCAAGCTACCATGGCTC
>NW_025288895.1:0-1090 GCF_018294505.1 Triticum aestivum
GTTCAACTCCAGTGTAAAATTATTTGAACTACCTTATAGAGCTAGTTCAACTCTAGTTTAAAATTATTTGTACTAGGCTATAGAGCTAGTTCAACTCTACTGTAAAATTATTTGTGCAAGCTTATAGAGCTAGTTCAACTCTAGTGTAAAATTATTTGTACTAGGCCATAGAGCTAGTTCAACTCTAGTGTAAAATTATTTGAACTAGCTTATAGAGCTAGTTCAACTCCAGTGTAAAATTATTTGAACTAGCTTATAGAGCTAGTTCAACTCTAGTGTAAAATTATTTGAACTAGCTTATAGATCTAGTTCAACTCTAGTGTAAAATTATTTGTACTAGGCTATAGAGCTAGTTCAACTCTAGTGTAAAATTATTGGAACTAGCTTATAGAGCTAGTTCAACTCTAGTGTAAAATTATTTGAAGTAGCTTATGGAGCTAGTTCAGCTCTACTGTAAAATTATTTGAACTAGCTTATAGAGCTAGTTCAACTCCAGTGTAAAATTATTTGAACTAGCTTATAGAGCTAGTTCAACTCTAGTTTAAAATTATTTGTACTAGGCTATAGAGCTAGTTCAACTCTACTGTAAAATTATTTGTACAAGCTTATAGAGCTAGTTCAACTCCAGTGTAAAATTATTTATAGAAGCTTATAGAGCTAGTTCAACTCTAGTGTAAAATTATTTGAACTAGCTTATAGAGCTAGTTCAACTCTAGTGTAAAATTATTTGAACTAGCTTATAGAGCTAGTTCAACTCTAGTGTAAAATTATTTGTACTAGGCTATAGTGCTAGTTCAACTCTAGTGTAAAATTATTTGAACTAGCTTATAGAGCTAGTTCAACTCTAGTGTAAAATTATTTGTACTAGACTATAGAGCTAGTCAACTCTAGTGTTAAATTATTTGTACAAGCTTATAGAGCTAGTTCAACTCCAGTGTAAAATTATTTGTACAAGCTTATAGAGCTAGTTCAACTCTAATGTAAAATTATTTGTACTAGGCCATAGAGCTAGTTCAACTCTAGTGTAAAATTATTTGAACTAGCTTATAGAGCTAGTTCAACTCTAGTTTGAAATTATTTGTGCAAGCTT
>NW_025288896.1:0-1090 GCF_018294505.1 Triticum aestivum
GAGGCAGCGCATGAAGCGATTTGGGTGAAGGAGTTCATCACCGACCTAGGAGTCATACCCAATGCGTCGGGGCCGATCAAACTCTTCTGTGACAACACTGGAGCTATTGCCCTCACCAAGGAGCCCAGGTTTCACAAGAAGACCAGGCACATCAAGCGTCGTTTCAACTCCATCCGTGAAAATGTTCAAGATGGAGACATAGAGATTTGCAAAGTGCACACGGATCTGAATGTCGCAGATCCGCTGACTAAACCTCTCTCGCGTGCAAAACATGATCAACACCAGAACTCTATGGGTGTTCGATTCATCACAATGTAACTAGATTGGTGACTCTAGTGCAAGTGAGAGACTGTTGGAAATATGCCCTAGAGGCAATAATAAAAGTATTATTATATTTCAATGTTCATGATAAATGTCTTTTATTCATGCTATAACTGTATTATCCAGAAATCGTAATACACGTGTGAATACTTAGACCACAATATGTCCCTAGTGAGCCTCTAGTTGACCAGCTCGTTGTGATCAACAGATAGTCATGGTTTCCTGACTATGGACATTGGATGTCATTGATAACGGGATCACATCATTAGGAGAATGATGTGATGGACAAGACCCAATCCTAAGCATAGCATAAAAGATCGTATAGTTCGTTTTGCTAGAGCTTTGCCAGTGTCAAGTATCTCTTCCTTCGACCATGAGATCGTGTAACTCCCGGATACCGTAAGAGTGCCTTGGGTGTATCAAACGTCACAACGTAACTGGGTGACTATAAAGGTGCATTACAGGTATCTCCAAAAGTAGCTGTTGGGTTGACACGGATCGAGACTGGGATTTGTCACTCCGTATGACGGAGAGGTATCTCTGGGCCCACTCGGTAATGCATCATCATAATGAGCTCAATGTGACCAAGGTGTTGGACACGGGATCATGCATTACGGTACGAGTAAAGTGACTTGCCGGTAACGAGACTGAACAAGGTATTGGGATACCGACGATCGAGTCTCGGGCAAGTAACGTACCGATTGACAAAGGGAATTGCATACAGGGTTTGATCGAATCCTCGACATCGTGGTTCATCCGATGACAACAT
>NW_025288897.1:0-1090 GCF_018294505.1 Triticum aestivum
CGACCGCACCCGAACTCCGGCCGCCGCAGCCGAGCTCGCCGCCGTCAACTCCGGCCACCCCGAGCCCAACCACCACCACCAATAGACGCGGCTCAGCCTCAGCAACACGTAGATACCTTCCGCCGTCCATTTGGTCGCCGGAATGGCAAAAAGCACTCTCGCCGCCGTCTCGGATCTCGCCGGCGTCATGTCGCCGGTGGGGTTTGACCTGACCCACCTGGGGTTTGACCCCCCAGGGTCACTGACGCGTGGGCCCTGTCGGCCAGGTGGTTAGGTTAGCGCTAACTACTGTTAGTCAACCCCCCTGACACTGACAGTGGGCCCCAGCGCCACTAATTAGTAATTAGGATTAATTTAAATCTGTTTAACCCCCCCTGTCACTGACGTGTGGCCCCCACACGTCAGGTTTGACCCGAGCCAGCCCTGTTGACCTGCTGATGTCACTGTGACGTCAGGCTGACGCAGTAATTGAATTTCTAGATTTAATTTAAATCAGGAAATTCCAGAATATTAATTAAACTTCAAAAATTCATAACTTTTATTCTGTAACTCCAAATTGGACAAATTATATATGAAAAATGATCAGAAAAATCAAATCTATCCATCTGTACTATTTTCATGCATGATCAAACAAGTTAAATTGATGTTTTAATCAGAACAAGGAAAAGCACTTTAAAAGGCCATATTTGAATTTGAAATTTGAATCTTTGATTCAAATTTGTTCAAACACTTCTGGCTTTAGTTGCATTAGCCCAACACACTCATATTGCCATGTTTCATGCATGCATCATATTGTTGCACATTGTTTGGTGATGCCTGTGTATCGTTATCCTTTGCGACAGGATCTGTCCCCGAGGAGTACCGTGACTACCCTAACGAAGAACCGTATCCGTGCAACGAACCATCAGGCAAGCAACCAACCATTTGATCATATCGATACAATCCCATGTTCTCGCTCCTGCTCTCTTTTACTGCATTAAGACAACGCGATTCAAACTGCTGTGTGCTGCGGTAGTTGAACCCATTTCCTCTGCATGACCTGTCATTGCCACAGTAACTAGATGAAACCCACTAGCATGTGTAGGAGTTG
>NW_025288898.1:0-1090 GCF_018294505.1 Triticum aestivum
ACATTTTCATGCCAAAAGATATAAGATAGTAATGATAGTACCACTTACTTGTGGCACTGCCATGTAAGTCATAATGGTATAAAACGCATGAAGAAGCTCCATGTTGATGGATCTTTGGACTCACTCGTTTTTGAAAAGTTTGAGACATGCGAACCATGTCTATTGGTGTATATGCATGAAGAAACTCCATGCAAATGGATCGTTCGGACTCACTTGATTTTGAATCACTTGAGATATGCAAATCATACCACATGGGCAAGATGACTGAAAAGCCTCATTTTCAGTAAGATGGAACAAGATAGCAACTTGTTGGAAGTAACACATTTTGATGTGTGCAGTCGAATGAGTGCTGAGGCATGCAGTGAATACCATTATGTTCTTACTTCACAGATGATTCGAGTAAATGTTGAGTATATTTACTTGATGAAACACAAGTATGAATTATTGAATGGTTCAAGTAATTTCAGAGTGAAGTAGCAGATCATTGTGACAAGAGGATAAAATGTCTATGATATGATCATAGAGATGAATATCTGAGTTACGAGTTTTGGCACACAATTAAGACATTGTGGAAATTGTTTCGCAATTAATACCGCCTGGAACACCATAATGTGATGGTGTGTCCGAACATCATAGTTGCACCCTATTGGATATGGTGCGTACCATGATGTCTCTTATCGAATTACCACTATCGTTCATGGGTTAGGCATTAGAGACAACCACATTCACTTTAAAATAGGGCACCACGTAATTCTGATGAGATGACACTGTATGAATTATGGTTTAGAGAAACCTAAGTTGTCGTTTCTTAAAAGTTTGGGGCTGCGACGCTTATATGAAAAAGTTTCAGGTTGATAAGCTCGAACCCAAAGCGGATAAAATGCATCTTCATAGGAAACCCAAAACAGTTGGGTATACCTCCTAATTCAGATCCGAAAGCAATATGGATTGTTTCTAGAATCGGGTCCTTTCTCGAGGAAAAGTTTCTCTCGAAAGAATTGAGTGGGAGGATGGTGGAGACTTGATGAGGTTATTGAACCGTCTCTTCAACTAGTGTGTGACAGGGCACAGGGAGTTGTTCCTGTGGCAC
>NW_025288899.1:0-1090 GCF_018294505.1 Triticum aestivum
TTGATTTGCGTAGTGGCTACCATCAAATTCGTATGAAATTGGGAGATGAATGGAAAACAGCATTTAAAACTAAGTTTGGATTATATGAGTGGTTAGTCATGCCTTTTGGGTTAACTAATGCACCTAGTACTTTCATGAGATTAATGAACGAAGTTTTACGTGCTTTCATTGGACGATTTGTGGTAGTTTACTTTGATGACATATTGATTTATAGCAGATCTTTGGAAGAACATTTGGAACATTTACGTGCTGTTTTTATTGCTTTACGTGATGCACGTTTGTTTGGTAACCTTGGGAAGTGCACCTTTTGCACCGACCGAGTATCTTTTCTTGGCTATGTTGTTACTCCACAGGGAATTGAAGTTGATAAAGCCAAGATTGAAGCTATTGAGAGTTGGCCGCAGCCCAAAACGGTCACACACGTGAGGAGTTTTCTTGGCCTCGCTGGATTCTATAGGCGTTTTGTGAGAGATTTCAGCATCATTGTTGCACCTCTCAATGAGCTTACAAAGAAAGATGTGCCTTTTCTTTGGGGTACCGCACAGGAAGAAGCCTTCTCGGTATTGAAAGATAAGTTGACACATGCTCCTTTACTCCAACTTCCTGATTTTAATAAGACTTTTGAGCTTGAATGTGATCCTAGTGGAATTGGATTAGGAGGTGAGTTATTACAAGATGGCAAACCTGTTGCATACTTTTCTGAAAAATTGAGTGGGCCTAGTCTGAATTATTCTACTTATGATAAAGAATTATATGCTCTTGTTCGGACTTTAGAAACATGGCAACATTATTTATGGCCCAAAGAATTTGTTATACATTCTGATCATGAATCTTTGAAACATATTAAAAGTCAAGCTAAACTGAATCGTAGACATGCTAAATGGGTTGAATTCATTGAGACTTTCCCTTATGTCATTAAACACAAGAAGGGAAAAGAAAATGTTATTGCTGATGCATTGTCTCGTCGCTATACTATGCTTTCACAACTTGACTTCAAAATATTTGGTTTGGAGACCATCAAAGATCAATATGTGCATGATGCTGATTTTAAAGATGTAATGCAGAATTGTAAAGAAGGAAGAATGTGGAA
>NW_025288900.1:0-1090 GCF_018294505.1 Triticum aestivum
GGGACCCCAAAACAGTGAGTAATAGTCCACGAAACGGGCCAGAATCGGCCAAAACTGTGAGTGTTGATGACCAAGACGTAAGCGCACCTTGGGGTTCAACAACTATGGAAATCGCTTTGGGACTCCAAAATGGTGAGTAATAGTCCACGAGACGGGTCAGAATCGGCCAAAACTGCGAGTATTGATGACCGACACATAATCGCACCCCAGGGTTCGTTACTCGTGGAAATCAGTCCGGGACCCCAAAACAGTGAGTAATAGTCCATGAAACGGGCCAGAATCGGCCAAAACTATGAGTGTCGATGACCGACAGGTAAATGCACCCCAGGGTTCGTTACTCGTGAAAATCACTCCGGGAACCTAAATCAGTGACTAATAGTCCACGAAATGGGCCAGAATCTGACAAAACTGCGAGTGTTGATGACCGACACGTAAGCGCTCCTTGGGTTTCAACAACTATGGAAATTGCTTTGGGGCCGCAAATCGGTGAGTAATAGTCCATGAAACGGGTCAGAATCGGCCAAAACTGCGAGTGTTGATGACCGACACGTAAGCGCACCTTGGGGTTTAACAACTATGGAAATCACTTTGGGGCCCCAAAACGGTGAGTAATAGTCCATGAAACGGGTCAGAATCGGCCAAAACTGCGAGTGTTGGTGAACGACACGTAAACGCACCCCAGGGTTCGTTACTCGTGGAAATCACTCCGGGACCCCAAAACAGTGAGTAATAGTCCACGAAACGGGCGAGAATCGGTCAAAACTATGAGTGTCGATGACCGACAGGTAAACGCACCCCAGGGTCCGTTACTCGTGGAAATCACTGCGGGAACCTAAAACAGCAAGTAATAGTCCACGAAACGGGCAGAATCGGACAAAACTGCGAGTGTTGATGACCGACACGTAAGCGCACCTTGGGGTTTAACAACTGTGGAAATTGCTTTGGGGCCCCAAAACGGTGAGTAATAGTCCATGAAACGGGTCAGAAACGGCCAAAACTGCGAGTGTTGATGACCGACATGTAAACGCACACCAGGGTTCATTACACATGGAAATCACTCCGGGACCCCAAAACAGTGAGTAATAGTCCA
>NW_025288901.1:0-1090 GCF_018294505.1 Triticum aestivum
TAGAGTCATGTTGTGATGCTTCGTTGTATTTGCACATATCGAGCATATTGTGTGTATGATTGAAATGCTTGGTATGTGTGGGATCTGACTATCTAGTTGTTTATCTTTAGTAGCCTCTCTTACCGGGAAATGTCTCCTAGTGTTACCGCTGAGCCATGGTAGCCTGCTACTGCTCTGGAACACTTAGGCTGGCCGGCATGTGTCCTTCTTCGTTCCTGTGTCTGTCCCTTCGGGGAAATGTCACGCTTTGAGTACCGGAGTCCTGTTAGCCCGCTACAGCCCGGTTTACCGGAGTCCTGCTAGCCCAGTGCTACAGCCCGGACCCACTTGCTGATGACCGACACGTTCGAAGCTGGGTCATGGATGCATGTCCCTGTAAGTCTGTGCCACTTTGGGTTTACGACTAGCCATGTCAGCCCGGGCTCCTTATCATATGGATGCTAGCGACACTATCATATACGTGAGCCAAAAGGCGCAAACGGTCCCGGGAAAAAGGTAAGACGACACCCGTGGGGATACCGTGCGTGAGGCCGCAAAGTGATATGAGGTGTTACCAGCTAGATCGATGTGACATCGAGTCGGGGTCCTGACAGCGTTGGCATCAGAGCCGGACTGCCTATAGGTTCTCCAAGCCAAACTGGTCGATGTTGAGTCTAGAAATTCTTTAGTTATATGTAGGGGAATTGTTTGTGGGATGGAACGTAAGGCTCTTTTTACTCCTCTATCTTATGACATTCTGATCTGAGTCAGTCCATTCTTCCACCGGGGGTTAAGGAATTAGGATCTATTCTCTCTATCAGGATCACGTGTTACTAATCAGTAGTACCTTATAAGTTTGATGGATACAAGCCTAGTTCAGTTCTACTACCACATTATGTTGCCAGAATGGTTTCAGAACTTTGATATGATGATGTTGAGTGTGTACGAAATCCTTTGTCAAATGTCTCAAAATCCTTTTTGAGCATTTACAGCTGTTATGCTGCCGAAATTTTGCTAGAAATTCTAATGCCTTTGCATTATGATTATGCTTTCAGATGGCCACTCGCGACCTTAATCAAGTGGTTCGCCTGACTCGATGCCTAGATGTACC
>NW_025288902.1:0-1090 GCF_018294505.1 Triticum aestivum
GGGATTTCGAATGGCGAAACGGGGGCGATGGGAGGGGGTGCAGCATGACTTAGGGACGCGCTTATCCAAAATGTAGGGTGTGTTACAAAAGTACACCCCCCCCCCCCGCCGATTTGAACTAGCAACCCTTACGGCTCAGGGTTAGAAGGGGGATTTGGCAGCTGGAGGGAGTTTTCGCGCGCGTTGTAATTTCGGGATAGCAAGGCGCGGGTTGTGAAGGCGCCAGTTTTGGGAGCAGGATATCTGAATTTTCGGGATATAACAAGACGCGGGTTGAATTTTAGGGACAAGCCTAACATGTAGTAATATTGTACTTGTACGTACCAAATCAATTCGCACTTCCCTCAACCAAAAAGAAAACGAAAAAAATAAAACTATTCACACCACACAAAGAGAGAGCCTTGCCCCGTTTTACTATACAAATGCTATTCAAAGCTACTCCCTCCTTCCATCTATATAGGGCCTAATGCGTTTTTCGATGCTAACTTTGACCAAATATTAGAGCAATGATATATGACATGCAAATTACACAAAGCACACCATTAACTTCGTCTGTGAAAGGTTCTTTCAATGATATAATTTTCACATTGTGCATGTCATGTACTATTAATCTTGTCAATAGTCAAAGGCGGTCTTAAAAATCTCATTATGCCCTGTATAGATGGAAGGAGGGAGTATGAATCCATGTTATGTCCAATTAAATGTTTTCGCTTGCTATATAATGCATGTAACCTACTCATACCAACATTTTAGTGCATTCCAAATGTCTATACTACCACTACAATTCGAACTAAATTTGAATTCGTTTCTCTATTTCAATAAGAATCTACAATCATGATTGTTGCCAACTTCAACCATCATTCGTGTATTACCTTAATAACACACCACATGATTACTATAGAGATAGATATGAACTATGTGTACTACATGAACTCGAATTCTATTTTTTGAATACACTTGATGTTGATTCCAAATAATAGTAAATTTGATGTACTAACTATATATTCATAATCTAAACCATGTTCCATATGTACACCGTGTTTATCACACAAAGTATAGTGCCCCGGCCCCTACATTATGACAAGTATTT
>NW_025288903.1:0-1090 GCF_018294505.1 Triticum aestivum
AAAAGCATTTCAAATGAACTCTGAAAAGGTGAAAAGTTGGCATGGTATCATCATTTCATCCACATAGCATGTGCTAGAAAGTTGGGAGGGTTACGGCAAAAACTGGATGCACTTCGTGTACAAAACGGACAATCTCTTTCAAAGTATCAGGATTTCATACAGAAACTCGTTTATTACAAAGGGATTTCATTTTTTAAAACTTATTTGAACTCCTGACTTTTTGTGTGTTCAAAATGTACCATTCAAAGCAACATCATCTTTTTTCAATCCTTTCTGACTTCATTTGTTATTTTTCATGCATTTCCTAATTATTTTGTGTTATAAGACCCTAAAATTGAAAAGCATTTCAAATGAACTCTGAAAAGGTTGCACGTTGGCATGGTATCATCATTTCATCCACATAGCCTGTGCAAGAAAGTTCAGAGGGTTACGCCAAAAACTGGATGCACTTCGTGTACAAAACGGACAATCTCTTTCAAAGTATCAGGATTTCATACAGAAACTCGTCTGTTACAAAGGGATTTCATTTTTTAAAACTTATTTGAACTCCTGACTTTTTGTGTGTTCAAAAGGCACCATTCAAAGCCACATCATCATTTTTCAATCCTTTCTGACTTCATTTGTTATTTTTCATGCATTTACTAATTATTTTGAGCTATAAGACCCTAAAATTAAAAAACATTTCAAATGAACTCTGAAAAGGTGAAAAGTTGGCATGGTATCATCATTTCATCCACATAGCATGTGCAAGAAAGTTGGGAGGGTTACGGCAAAAACTGGATGCCCTTCGTGTACAAAACAGACAATCTCTTTCAAACTATCAGGATTTCATACGGAAACTCGTTTGGTACAAAGGGATTTCATTTTTTAAAACATATTTGAACTCCTGACTTGTTGTGTCTTCAAAATGCACCATTCAAAGCCACATTATCATTTTTCAATCCTTTCTGACTTCATTTGTTATTTTTCATGCATTTACTAATTATTTTAAGCTATAAGACCCTAAAATTGAAAAGCGTTTCAAATGAACTCTGAAAAGGTTGAAAGTTGGCATGGTATCATCATTTCATCCACATAGCATGTGCAAGAA
>NW_025288904.1:0-1090 GCF_018294505.1 Triticum aestivum
TCACCAAGATGCATCTATGGAGTCTACTAGCAACGAGGGGAAAGGAGTGGATCTACATACCCTTGTAGATCGCGAGCGGAAGCGTTCCAATGAACGTGGATGACGGAGTCGTACTCGCCGTGATCCAAATCACCGATGACCGAGTGCCGAACGGACGGCACCTCCGCGTTCAACACACGTACGGTGCAGCGACGTCTCCTCCTTTCTTGATCCAGCAAGGGGGGAGGAGAGGTTGATGGAGATCCAACAGCACGACGGCGTGGTGGTGGATGTAGCGGCTCTCCGGCAAGGCTTCGCCGAGCTTCTGCGCGCGAGAGAGAGGTGTTGCAGGGGAGGAGGGAGGCGCCAAAGGCTGTAGTGTGCTGCCCTCCCTCCCCCCCTTTATATAGGCCCCCAAGGGGGGGTGCGCAGCCCTTGGAGATGGGATCTCCAAGGGGGGGGGGGGCGGCGGCCAAGGGGGAAGGGGTTGCCTTGCCCCCCAAGGCAAGGGGAAACTCCCCCCCTAGGGTTCCCAACCCTAGGCGCATGGGGGGGAGGCCCAAAGTGGCGCCCCAGCCCATTAGGGGCTGGTTCCCCTCCACTTTCAGCCCACGGGGCCCTCCGGGACAGGTGGCCCCACCCGGTGGACCCCCGGGACCCTTCCGGTGGTCCCGGTACAATACCGATAACCCCCGAAACTTTCCCGGTGGCCAAAACTGGACTTCCCATATATAATTCTTCACCTCCGGACCATTCCGGAACCTCTCGTGACGTCCGGGATCTCATCCGGGACTCCGAACAACTTTCGGGTTTCCGCATACATATATCTCTACAACCCTAGCGTCACCGGACCTTAAGTGTGTAGACCCTACGGGTTCGGGAGACATGCAGACATGACCGAGACGCCTCTCCGGTCAATAACCAACAGCGGGATCTGGATACCCATGTTGGCTCCCACATGTTCCACGATGATATCATCGGGTGAACCACGGTGTCGAGGATTCAATCAATCCGTATGCAATTCCCTTTGTCAATCGGTATGTTACTTGCCCGAGATTCGATCGTCGGTATCCCAATACCTTGTTCAATCTCGTTACCGGCAAGTCTCTTT
>NW_025288905.1:0-1090 GCF_018294505.1 Triticum aestivum
GGGTTCCTACGGGCTCCTGGCGTCACCAGGAACACGGGGACGCGCGCGGAAGGGACCGGCTTGGGCTCGTGCCATCGTGGCGCCATGGCCGGCGGCGAGGGGCTTACGGGCGCGGTGGCGAGCTAGCTAGACGGGGCAAATGGACACAGGGAGGAGGGGGTTCGGTGCGGGGGCTCACCGCGGAACTAGCGAGCGCGAGGGCGAGGTCGGGGATGCCCGGTAGCTCCCGAATCGCCGGCGAGGGTCCACGGCGGCCGGAGTCAAATTTGGCGACGGCGACGGCTCCACGGGGCACTCCAGCTTGCGTGGCTCGGCGAGGAGGTAGCTGGCGACGAGGCGGAGCTCCTGGGGACGACGGGGAGGCGAGGGAGAGGCGGTGGCTACGGTGATGCCCGTCGGCGGCGGCGGTGGTTCTCGGGTGAGAGGGAGAGAGAGCAGGGGAAGAGGAGGAGGGCGAGGGAGAGTGAGAGCGGAGCGGCAGCTGCGTGGCTTCGTCCGGGGCATCGAGGGTGAGAGAAGGAAGCAGGAGGTGGCCAGCAGGGGGGAGGTGGCGCGCGCGCGTGCCGGCGAGCGTCGGGCACACGCCCGTCCTCCTGGCAGAGGAGGAAGGCGACAGGGGAGGGGGGGGGGCAGGCGGGCTGGGCCGCCTCCTGGCTGGGCCGGCCTGCTGCTGCTGGGCTGCGCAGGGGAGGGGAGGCCCAGGTAAGCCCCTCCTTCTTTTATTTTTGTTTTCTAATTTTTCTGACATTTGTTTTGATTTAATAAATATATTAAATCATTTAATTTTATTATGCCAATTTTTGTAGGGGCTAATGGTATTATTCCAGAGCTCTTTTATAATTGGCATAATTTTTGGACCACATTTCATATATATAGAAATATATTTCCAATGCAAATATTTATCGAATTAATCCAAATGGCCAAAATAAATGTCCATGAGCTCCTAAAAATATTGTTTTGATTTTTATCTCTGTCCAATATTTTCAGAGGGCAACATGAGCATTTTCTTGGACCCTTTTGGAGAAATTTTTATTTGGGTCATTTTCAAAAATGATTCTGAGGGTTCCACCAATCCTCATTTCAAATTTAA
>NW_025288906.1:0-1090 GCF_018294505.1 Triticum aestivum
TGTAGGAGTTGATTGAGCCATATGTATGTGTTGTTCCTACCTTGCTATGCCTGCTATGCTTAGAGTCGTGTCAGGTCTGGTTCATCTGGGTGATGGGCTAGAGTGAAATGTTTATGTCGGTAATGAGAGTGGTGTGGTGAACACGATTTGGTAAAGGTATCGATGAGAGGCCATGTAGGAGTACATGGTGGGTTGTTTCATTGAAGCCGACCTTAAGCACTGAGATCTGTATGTGTGATTTAAGATACAGATACTACCATGCATTGGGCCCTGAAATATGACCCCGCTCGACTTCTTATTCACCCTAGCTCTCTGTCCAGGAGTTGCAAGTAGTTTCTGGTGTTTGTAGCCTACTGGAGGCCGTGGACAGCGCTGACCGTAGGGGTGGGCTGTGATGCGGTAGGTACGTGGCACGGTGTACCGAATACCCATTAGGTATCTCGGGAACCCTGTTCACATCGTTCGGGGCCGTATGGGAAACCTCGGCCGGACTCCCTGCGGATGGAACCTGAATAGGCGATAAACCTGGACTAGAGGCTTAAGTGTTTAGGTAGGTCGTGGTCTACACCCACGTCGGCTTTCGCTTGAAGTCTGTCGAGCACATGTCATGTGCAGACGCTAAGTGGTGGAAACATGTATGAAGAAGTACACCCCTGCAGGTTTAACATGATCTATTCGAATAGCCGCGTCCGCGGTAAAGGACTACTTGGTTGCCTATACAGTTCATAGACAAGTAAATGGAAACTACTAAAAGCCTCAAGATAAGTGTGAGTGCCGAGGATGGCTCTTCCGTAGGAAGACGGAGGTGGATCCTCGGTAGTGTATTGAAGTGGTGAGTAGTGGACTCGTGTGCGCAAAACCATTTCAAGTTGAAGTATCGTAGGATAGCCTAGCCAAGAGTCAAAGCTGGCTTGCTGCAATAACTCCACCAACCCTTCTTGATACTATGCATGTATGTAGGATCTGATGTAAGTCTTGCTGAGTACCTTTGTACTCATGTTGCTATAATTTACATTTTTACAGAAGACGCTGCAACCCCTTCTGATGGGTTCTATGTAGACGTTGACATCAACGAGTAGGCTAAAGACCC
>NW_025288907.1:0-1090 GCF_018294505.1 Triticum aestivum
AAATCATACATACAGATGTATGTGGTCCGATGAATATTGAGGCTCGCAGCAGGTATCATTATTTTCTGACCTTCACAGATGATTTGAGCAGATATGGGTATATCTACTTGATGAAACACAAGTCTGAAACATTTGAAAAGTTCAAAGAATTTCAGAGTGAAGTGGAGAATCATCGTAACAAGAAAATAAAAGTTTCTACGATATGATCGCAGAGGTAAAATATTTGAGTTACGAGTTTGGCCTTCAGTCAAAACAAAGTGAAATAGTTTCACTACTCACGCCACCTGGAACACCACAGCATAATGGTGTGTCCGAACGTCATAACCGTACTTTATTGGATATAGTGCAATCTATGATGTCTCTTACCAATTTACCACTATCGTTTTGGGGTTATGCATTAGAGACAGCTACATTCACGTTAAATAGGGCACCATCAAAATCCGTTGAGACGACGCCTTATGAACTGTGGTTTAGCAAGAAACCAAAGTTGTCGTTTCTTAAAGTTTGGGGTTGTGATGCTTATGTGAAAAAGTTTCATCCTGATAAGCTCAAACCCAAATCGGAGAAATGTATCTTCATATGATACCCAAAGGAGACAGTTGGGTACACCTTCTATCACAGATCCGAAGGCAAGACATTCGTTGCTTAGTATGGATCCTTTCTAGAGAAGGAGTTTCTCTCGAAAGATGTGAGTGGGAGGAAAGTAGAACTTGATGAGGTAACTGTACCTGCTCCCTTATTGGAAAGTAGTTCATCACAGAAATCTGTTCCTGTGACTCCTACACCAATTAGTGAGAAAGTTAATGATGATGATCATGTAACTTCAGATCAAGTTACTACCAAACCTCGTAGGTAAAGCAGAGTAAGATCCGCACCAGAGTGGTACAGTAATCCTCTTCTGGAGGTCATGTTACTAGACCATGGCGAACCTACGAACTATGAAGAAGCGATGGTGAGCCCAGATTCCGCAAAATGGCTTGAGGCCATGAAATCTGAGATAAGATCCATATATGAGAACAAAGTATGGACTTTGATTGACTTGCCCAATGATCGGCGAGCCATTGAGATTAAATGGATCTTCAAGAGGAAG
>NW_025288908.1:0-1090 GCF_018294505.1 Triticum aestivum
CCTAAGTGAGTCGATCCTCGTCACGAGAACATGCAGAGACCTCAGGTCTAGGACATGCCATAGACATTGTACTTGAGACTAACAGATGACTATATCTCGCTGCGTCTCAAAGTGGGTCTGTTCGACTCGATGATCTCCATCCCCGAGTCCATACTATCGGTTTAGAATCTCCATGCACATGACTTGTGAAACATAGTCATCAACCGAGTCGTATACTAGTCAAGGATATGTGTCCACATAACCTTATCAACCAGGGACCATTAGAACAATCACCATACAATACATAGTTCCATACTTATTGATACATATCATTGATGATGTTCAAGGACAATACAAAGGACTCGTGAATACATAGGGAAATATCATCATCACATGATTGCCTCTAGGGCATGTCTCCAACAATGTTTACCTTTTCTTTCTGTAATTCCTCAGGAGTTGTTTCTCGAGGATCAATAATATGAATTTTCTTTTTATACTTGTCCAGAATATATAGGACGTACCGGTCATCCTTCTCAAATGGTATGAATATCTGCGTACAAAAGTTTTGGTCTTAGATGACAGTTTAATATAAAGGACTATGATAAAATGCATATTTTTGGTTTTGTTGTGGAGTAAACGGATATTACCATGTTTGCTGTTGAGAACTTATTCTGTTGATGTTCTTTGAGATACATGGGAACCAGTTGACGTTTCCTTCTTTGCATTGCACTTCTAAATTTGCTAGGAGGAGTACTATGATTCTTTATATCCACTATGTGCTGCAAACAATAAGTACGATAAAAAAGTGTCAGAAAAACGCAAATTGGTATTAGTATAAAAAACAGACGTTGCAATACAGACAAGTTTGTAGTTTTTAAACATTTACCTCTGCAAAGTTTGGGCCTAATATTAGTCTACCCCTATGTTTTGAATCGAGTCTGCTTTCCTAGATATCTGCTATTTCATCGAGCACTCTCTTTTCTATATGATGTGGTATATTCGTCTGTGCTGGTCTTGGACCAAATGCTGCCTTCAGGAGGGATCCAGTAAGATGCGTGCTTTCACTTTCTGTACGTATGCGCTTAAATATACTTTTGCTGTGATAGAAAAA
>NW_025288909.1:0-1090 GCF_018294505.1 Triticum aestivum
AAATCTTATCAAGGTATGTGCTTTGTGAAAGACCTATGAGGCGTCTCGATCTATCTCTATAGATCTTGATGCCTAATATATAAGCAGCTTCTCCAAGGTCCTTCATTGAAAAACACTTATTCAAGTAGGCCTTAATGATGTCCAGAAATTCTATATTATTTCCCATCAAGAGTATGTCATCTACATATAATATGAGAAATGCTATAGAGCTCCCACTCACTTTCTTGTAAACGCAGGCTTCTCCATAAGTCTGCATAAACCCAAACGCTTTGATCATCTCATCAAAGCGAATGTTCCAACTCCGAGATGCTTGCACCAGTCCATAAATGGATCGCTGGAGCTTGCATACTTTGTTAGCGTTCCGAGGATCGACAAAACCTTCCGGCTGCATCATATACAGTTCTTCCTTAAGATGCCCGTTAAGGAATGCCGTTTTGACGTCCATTTGCCATATCTCATAATCATAGTATGCGGGAATTGCTAACATGATTCGGACGGACTTCAACTTCACTACGGGAGAGAAAGTCTCGTCGTAGTCAATCCCTTGAACTTGTCGATAACCCTTAGCGACAAGTCGAGCCTTATAGATTGTAACATTACCATCCGCGTCCGTCTTCTTCTTAAAGATCCATTTGTTTTCTATCGCTCGCCGATCATCGGGCAAGTCTGTCAAAGTCCATACTTTGTTTTCATACATGGATTCTATCTCGGATTTCATGGCTTCAAGCCATTTGTTGGAATCTGGGCCCGCCATCGCTTCTTCATAGTTCGAAGGTTCATTGTTGTCTAACAACATGATTTCCAGGACAGGGTTGCCGTACCACTCTGGTGCGGAACGTGTCCTTGTGGACCTATGAAGTTCAGCAGTAACTTGATCCGAAGTACCTTGATCATCATCATTGTTTTCCTCTTCAGTTGGTGTGGGCATCACAGGAACGGTTTCCTGCGCTGCGCCACTTTCCCGCTCAAGAGGTAGTACTTCATCGAGTTCTACTTTCCTCCCACTTACTTCTTTCGAGAGAAACTCTTTTTCCAGAAAGCATCCGTTCTTGGCAACAAAGATCTTGCCTTCGGATCTTAAGTAGAAGGT
>NW_025288910.1:0-1090 GCF_018294505.1 Triticum aestivum
CGTTTCATGGTTTATTACTCATTGTTTTGGGGTCCCGGAGCAATTTCCATAATTGACGCACCCCGGGGTGCGTTTACATGTCGCTCACCACCAATCGTAATTTTGTTCGATTCTGGGCTCTTCCGTGGACTATTACTCACCATTTTGGGGTCCCAGAGCTATTTCCACATTCACAATGACCGGGGTGCGTTTACGTGTACGTCGTCAACAGTCGCAATTTTGGTTGATTCTGGCCCGTTTCATGGACTATTACTCACCGTTTTGGTGTCCCAAAGCGATTTCAATGGTTGTTGAACCCTAAGGTGCATTTACGTGTCGGTCATCAACGAACGCAGTTTGGGCTGATTCTGGTCCGATTCTTGGACTATTACTCACCGTTTTGGGGTCCCAAAGCGAATTCCATAGTTGTTGAACCCAAAGGTGCGCTTACGTGTCGGTCATCAACACTCGCAGTTTTGGCCGATTTTGGCCCATCTCTTGGACTATTACTCACTGTTTTGGGGTCCTCGAGTGATTTCCACGATTGACGAACCCTGGGGTGCGTTTGCGTGTCGATCATCAACACTCGCAGTTTTGGCCGATTTTGTCCCGTTTCGTGACTATTGCCCAGTTTTGGGGCCCCGAAGTGGTTTCCACAACTGACGAACCGCAAGGTGCATTTACGTGTCGGTTATCAACACTCACAATTTTGGCCAATTCTGGTTCATTTCGTGCACTATTACTCACCGTTTTCGGGTCCTAGAGCGATTTCCATCATTGACGATCCCTGGGGTGCATTTATGTGTCGGTCATCAACACTCGCAGTTTTGGCTGACTCTGCCCCGTTTCATGGTTTATTACTCATTGTTTTGGGGTCCCGGAGCAATTTCCATAATTGACGCACCCCGGGGTGCGTTTACATGTCGCTCACCACCAATCGTAATTTTGTTCGATTCTGGGCTCTTCCGTGGACTATTACTCACCATTTTGGGGTCCCAGAGCTATTTCCACATTCACAATGACCGGGGTGCGTTTACGTGTACGTCGTCAACAGTCGCAATTTTGGTTGATTCTGGCCCGTTTCATGGACTATTACTCACCGTTTTGGTGT
>NW_025288911.1:0-1090 GCF_018294505.1 Triticum aestivum
AGAGATATGATGTCTCCGACAAGTTCTTCAGCTGTAAAATGGAGGAGAACAGTTCTGTTAGTGAGCACATACTCAGAATGTCTGGGTTGCATAACCGCTTGTCTCAGCTGGGAGTCAATCTCCCGGATGACGCGGTCATTGACAGAATCCTCCAGTCGCTTCCACCAAGCTACAAGAGCTTTGTGATGAACTTCAATATGCAGGGGATGGAAAAGACCATTCCTGAGGTATATTCAATGCTGAAATCAGCTGAGGTAGAGATCAGAAAAGAACATCAAGTGTTGATGGTGAATAAAACCACTAAGTTCAAGAAGGGCAAGGGTAAGAAGAACTTCAAGAAGGACGGCAAGGGAGTTGCCGCGCCCGGTAAACCAGTTACCGGGAAGAAGTCAAAGAATGGACCCAAGCCCGAGACTGAGTGCTTTTATTGCAAGGGAAGTGGTCACTTGAAGCGGAACTGCCCCAAATACTTAGCGGACAAGAAGAAGGCCGGCAACACCAAAGGTATATGTGATATACATGTAATTGATGTGTACCTTACCAGTACTCGTAGTAGCTCCTGGGTATTTGATACCGGTGCGGTTGCTCATATTTGTAACTCAAAACAGGAACTACGGAATAAACGGAGACTGGCGAAGGACGAGGTGACGATGCGTGTCGGGAATGGTTCCAAGGTCGATGTGATCGCCGTCGGCACGCTACCTCTGCATCTACCCACGGGATTAGTTTTAAACCTCAATAATTGTTATTTAGTGCCAGCTTTGAGCATGAACATTGTATCTGGATCTCGTTTAATTCGAGATGGCTACTCATTTAAATCCGAGAATAATGGTTGTTCTGTTTATTTGAGAGATATGTTTTATGGTCATGCCCCGCTGGTCAATGGTTTATTTTTGATGAATCTCGAACGTGATGTTACACATATTCATAGTGTGAATACCAAAAGATGTAAAGTTGATAACGATAGTCCCACATACTTGTGGCACTGCCGCCTTGGTCACATTGGTGTCAAGCGCATGAAGAAGCTCCATGCAGATGGACTTTTGGAGTCTCTTGATTACGAATCATTTGACACGTGCGAACCATGCCT
>NW_025288912.1:0-1090 GCF_018294505.1 Triticum aestivum
CGGCAATGGAGTGCCTGCTGCGATCGGTGCCGCCGGAGATGGTGTCCACACTCGCCGTCAAGCCCACGGCGAAGGACGCTTGGGGCACGATCAAGACAATGCGGCTGGGCGTGGCGCGTGTTCGCGAGGCCAAGGCGACGTCTCTACGCCGCCAGGACGAGGCAATCAAGTTCAACGACGGCGAGGGCATCGACGACTTCGGTATGCGCCTATCCTCTCTGGTAACTCAGCTTGAGCTGCTTGGTGACAAGATTGGCGAGCCCACCGTTGTCCGCAAGTTTCTCTCGGTCGTCCCCAAGGCCTACTCGCAGATGGCGTGTGCGATCGAGACACTGGTCGACCTCAACACTCTGGCGCTCGAGGAGCTCATCGGGCGGCTGAAGGCCGGCGAGGAGAGGTACGATCTGGACGGCGCTCCCTCCGGGGCTGATGGCGGCGGTGGCAAACTGCTCCTCATGGAGGAGGAGTGGTTCGCGCGTCTAGCTGCGTGAAGGGGATGGATCGTCCAACAGCAACAGCCGTGGCCGTGGGCACGGCAGAGGGCGTGACCGCGGACCGGCGGTCGTGGCCAGAACGGCGGCCGTGGCACCAGCAGTGGGGACAAGTCTAAAGACATCTGCCTCTACTGCAAGCGGGCGGGGCACTGGGCGCGCGAGTGCAAGGCCCGGCTCAAGGAGCAGGCGAATCTCGTCCAGGCCGGCGGTGAGGACGAGGAGCAGAGCCTGCTGATGGCCCAAACCTGCGGGCTCTCCGACCACAACTCTATCAGCGCAGACGCCGCGCCGGTCCACCTCGTCGAGGACACTGCCCAGGTTCTCCTCGGGCATGAGGGGAGCGGCGGCGCCGGGAGCGGCCTGTGGTACTTGGACACGGGTGCATCCAACCACATGACTGGCGATCGCGCCGTTTTCGCCGAGCTCGACACGGCTGTCACCGGCACCGTCAAGTTTGGGGACGGCTCGGTCGTCAACATCCGCGGTCGAGGAACCATCCTCCTGGCGTGTATTACATCCCGCGGCTGCGCTCTCACATAATCATCCTGGGCCAGCTCGACGAGAGCGGCTGCCAGGTGCTGATCCAGAACGGCGTC
>NW_025288913.1:0-1090 GCF_018294505.1 Triticum aestivum
CAGTGGAGAGCAGGGCAAGTGTACCTTATCTGGATCACTGTTGTGGTCGAGTGGAGGAATCCTTCTGGCTCCGCGCGGGTTGTCCTTGTTTCCGGTGACGGCCGCCATCCATCTTTCCAGAGTGACATCGTCGACTGCTTCTGGATGGACTCTAGTCTCGTCTTCGGTCCCACAGTACAACCACATGCAGTGGCTCCGGAACTGGAGAGGCTGGATGCGACGCCTGAGGAAAACCTCCAAGAGGTCCATGCCTGTCACTCCCTCCCGAACCAACTGCACCACGCGCTCCATCAACATCTTCACGTCGGCTCTCTCCTCCGGAATCAGCTTCAGAGGGGAAGGCTTGCTCACTCGGTCCATGGTGAACGGAGGGAGTCCACTCGACTGCCCTGGCGTCGACTGGACCTGGCAGTAGAACCAAGTCGACTGCCAGCCTCTAACGGACTCGGGAAAGGTCATGGGCGGGAAGGTGCTCTTATTCCTCACCTGAATCCCCAGCCCCCCGCACATTTGGACGACTCCGGTTCTCTCATCACCGGGGCTCGCCTTCTTCACGGTCTGAGATCGACACGTGAATATATGTTTGAACAAACCCCAGTGCGGTCGACAGCCCAAGAAACCCTCACACATGGACACGAACGCAGCAAGATAGGCAATGGAGTTTGGGGTAAAGTGGTGGAGCTGCGCTCCAAAGAAATTCAAGAAGCCACGGAAGAAAATACTTGGCGGCAAGGAAAACCCACGATCAACATGAGTGGCCAAAAGCACACACTCACCCTCTTCTGGCTGTGGCTGCCACTCCTTCCCCGGCAACCTCGCAGCTCCGTGAGGGATCAAGCCCTCGTTGGCCATGTCGAGGAGGTCCTTCTCTGTGATGGTCGACTGGATCCAGTCTCCTTGGACCCAGCCCTTCGGCAGGCGGGATCTGGACGAGGACCCTCCGCGGCTGGTGGATCTCCCCTTTGCCTTCTCCGACGCCGACGCCTTCTTGGCGCGCTCCAGCGCCGCCGTCTTCTCCTTGGCCATGGTCGCCGGAGAGATGCGCGAAGGGAAGTGGTGCGGGGGCGAGAGCGAGCACGCTGAGCAGGGA
>NW_025288914.1:0-1090 GCF_018294505.1 Triticum aestivum
ATGCTCTAGGCCGGACCTTTAAGCCCCGCGGTCGGTCGCCATCCTCGCTTTCGATTGTCGTCCTCGCAACACCCGTGTTCATCGGTTCCAGCAAGACCTCGTCGCAGTACCCTGTCGTCGTTCTGTAGCAACATCGTCGTCACAGAACGATCGAACCTTTCGTCGTTGCAGCAATTAGCCGCCGGCATCATAGCACCACCATGTCGTCGGCTATAGCTCCCGGTGTTGCCGCTCACACCATCTTGACCATGCCGGCGCCCGGTAGAAGCTTTTTTCCTTGCCGATTGAAGCTTTTTCCTTGCAGGTTGAAACTTTTTCCATGGTTCAAAGAGCTTTTGCATGATTGAAGCTTACTCCTTTGCCGGTTGAAGCTTTTGCATGGCTGAAATCCGCGACATCAACATCCACGAACGCGTCCCCGTCGTCCTCGACGCCACCGACTCTAGGTACTTCACGTGGAAGACGTACTTTTCGCTGCTCTTCCGCAAGAACAACCTTGTGGATCATGTTGATGGCACCGTCGACTCCCGCGCCATGGTAGACGACTCCGAGTGGACCGCGATCGACGCCACGCTCATCCGGTGGTTCTTTACCACCATCTCCAAGGACCCGTTTCACACGGTCGTGAGCGACGGTAACGACGCCCGCGCCATGTGGGTCAAGCTCAACGGCCTCTTCACCGACAACAAGCTTCAGCGCCACATTTCTTTGCAGCATGAATTTTTTGACTGTCACAAGGATGAGCAGTCCATCGATGACTACTGCCGCCGCCTAAAGACGTTGGCGGATGAGCTTCGTGACATTGGCGCCAAGGTTGATGATGACCTCCTCCTCAGCACGCTCACCGCTGGCCTCAACGAGGACTTCAGTAACGCCGCCTCCAACCTCACCTTGATGCCGGAGCCCTCCTTCCCCAAGTTTGTGGCGTACTTGCGGTTGGAGGAGCGCCGAATGAAGGGGGTCAAGAAGCGCGTGCAGCACCATGCCCTCGCCGCCGGCACCACTCGTGCCACCCCACCACCGGACGCCCCGCCTGTTCCGCGGCACCAGCCGCCGCCTCCCGCGCCCCCGGGATTTTTCCTGCTACCGC
>NW_025288915.1:0-1090 GCF_018294505.1 Triticum aestivum
GGATCCATCCATCCCCAACCATAGCTCGCCACCAGGATTCCGTCGCCCTCTCCTTCACTTTCTTCTCCCTACCTCCTTTTATTTTTCCTTCTACTGTCTCCTCCTGTTTGCCTCGCTCTCAAGATCTCCCGATCTCTCCCTGCTTGCTCTCGCAGGACGCCGCGCCAGCACCAGGGAACTGGAAGCCCGCCGCCGGTCAGATTCCTCGCCGTCATCCACGACCGCCGCCCCGGATCAGCTGGCGTCGCCGGGATCGCCGTCAAGTCCGCCGCCGACAAGCCCTGCCTCGGCCGCCTCGCCAAGTTCCGCTGCCTGCGCCGGCCTCCTTCCCACCGAGATTCGCCACCGCTGCTCTGCTCGTGCGTTGACCCCGCGCCAAGTCCCTCTACTTCCCTGCAGGTCGAGCGTCAAGCGCCGCTGCCTCCCCTGTTGACTGGAACCCCGCCGGATTCGGTGGCGCGAAGCACCGCCGCCGCCCGAAGCTTCCTTGACCCCGTCATCGACCAGATCCGCGTCTGCCCTGCGCCACCTTGCCTTCCTCACCTGCATCTCGCCGGATGGAGCAGCCGCTGCATCCCTGCCGTCGCCGCTGCTTAGTCTCTGTCGAGCAGAGAACGAACGTAGCCTGCGCCTCCGCTTGCATTGCGTTGACTGCACCGCACGGAGCAGGCCTCGACCTCCTCCAGGCCCAGATCCAGCCTGCCTCTTTCACGAACTGGGCCGAAGCCCATGGGTGAGCAGCCTTCCCCAGTGCCTGTTTCGGTTGGGCTAGCCAGATCCAGCCCGCTATGTTTTTTTTCCTGTCCAGTGATTTTAGTAATTATCTAGAGAATTGCAGTTTTACAGAAAGCCCCTTGCACTTCATGCATTTAATATCTCCACAACCGTGCATTGGTTTAAAACAACTTATATATGTAATATGCCTAGAATTTTGTCTAGTTTAATAATTTGCAACTGTCATCCATGTTTGAAATGCTTAAATTGATGTTTGATTAAATTTGCTCTAATAATATGTTAAAATGCTTTAATTCATAACTAAATAACCGTAGCTCAGTTTTAAATAATCTTTATATGTAAATGGGGTAGAAAA
>NW_025288916.1:0-1090 GCF_018294505.1 Triticum aestivum
GTGTGCCTAGTCTGTCCCAAGCCCACCCTGCCGGGTGCCACTTGGTAGAAAAATAGCACTACCTACAAACACCAGAAACTAGTTGCAACTCCTGGACAGAGACCAAGTTGGTTAATAAGTCGAGAAGGGTCGAGTTACCGGAACCCAATGTGTGGTAGTATCGAGTCATTGGACAACATACATAGAACTCAGTGCTTAGGGACGGTTCCAGTGAGACAACCCACCATGTACTCCTACATGGCCTCTCACCGCTACCTTTACCAAATCGTGTTCACACACTTCACTCTCAGCATCAGAACATATCATAACACTCCAACTCATTCCCAATGAATCAGACCTGACACGACTCTAAGCAATAGCAGGCATAGCATGGTAGGAACACAACAATGGCTTCAATGAACTCCTACACATGCTAGTGGGTTTCAACTATTTACTGTGGCAATGACAGGTCATGCAGAGGAATGGGTTCAACTACCGCAGCACAAAGTAGCAGATGAATCATTGTTGTCCTAATGCAATAACTGAGAGCAGGAGCGGGAGAGTAGGATTGTATCGGAATGAACTAGGGGGTTTGCTTGCCTGGTAAATCAACAGAGGAGGCACTGCTATACAGACAGGTACTCTGGAACGGTCTCCGGAGCAAGACCTATCGAGAAGGAACGGTGCCAACAATCAATACACAAGCATATGCAACACAATGATGCATGAACATGGCATGAAGATGTGATGCTGATTGTGCTAATGTAGCTAGCATTATATTTGGATGAAGTCCATTTGAACCAAAGGTTCAAATGCATCTCCAAAATAAGCTCTTTATATAAGCCATTATAGTGTTTCACTTATACAACATGTATAAGTTGGTTTGTCATGCATGAAACCAGTACAGATGGATAGATTACATTTTTCTGATAATTTTTCATATATAAATTATTTCAATCTGAGCTACGGTTGAATTGATATGAATTTTTGAAGTTTAAAACATTTTCTGGAATTTCCTGAATTATTTTAATTCCAGAAAATATGTTATTGCGCCCGCATGACGTCAGCACGAGGTCAGCAGGTCAACCGGCTGACCAGGGTCAAACCTGAC
>NW_025288917.1:0-1090 GCF_018294505.1 Triticum aestivum
TGGATAGATTCTCGAAAATGGCACACTTTATACCATGTCATAAAAGCGATGATGCTGTTAGTGTTGCTGATTTGTTCTTTCGTGAAATTATTCGCTTGCATGGTGTGCCAAATACTATTGTTTCAGATCGTGATACTAAATTTCTTAGCCACTTTTGGAGATGTTTATGGGCTAAGTTGGGGACTAAACTGCTTTTTAGTACTACTTGTCACCCCCAAACTGATGGACAAACTGAAGTAGTCAATACAACGTTGTCTACTATGCTTAGGGCTGTTTTGAAGAATAATAAGAAAATGTGGGAGGAATGCTTGCCTCATATTGAATTTGCTTATAATCGTTTATTGCATTCTAATACTAAGATGTGCCCTTTTGAAGTTGTGTATGGTTTCCTACCTCGTGCACCTATTGATTTGTTGGCTCTTCCATCTTCGGAGAAGATTAATTTTGATGCTAAACAACGTGCTGAATTAATTTTAAAAATGCATGAGTTAACTGAGGAAAACATTGAGCGTATGAATGCTAAATATAAACTTGTTGGAGATAAGGGTAGAAAACATGTTGAGTTTGCACCTGGAGATCTTATTTGGTTACATTTGCGTAAGGATAGATTTCCTGATTTGCGCAAATCAAAGTTAATTCCACGTGCTGATGGTCCCTGATAGAGGCAAAGGTGTCCCGTCTTTCGATGAGATGATGGATATCGCTTTGGTGGCAGTCGACTTTGACGATCCGACTACGAACGTGCGAGGACGTCGCGCCTTAGCAATCACTAAACCAACTCCGAGAGGTTATTGACCACGCCGGAGCACGATCAACCTGACCACGCGGGTCTGTTTCCTGCGAGCAAACGAAGAACAAGCAAGAAACTGAGATTGCAATCTGGATATTGCGAATATAAGATGAAAGCTTTATTGATCAAGGTGGGGTTCTGTGACGCCTTTGTCTAGTTGTTGAACACAAACGAAGTACGCGAAGTTACAGCTATGGCGAACTTTTAATCTAAACAAAACCCAAAGTTTAAACGGTGCCCTAAGGGCTGTATATATGGAGGAAGAGAGGGGGAATTTCGTGGCCCTTGGTGGAGGGGTCC
>NW_025288918.1:0-1090 GCF_018294505.1 Triticum aestivum
CGAGCCGTGCTGGAGGAGATGCACTCCACGCTTGCCGTGAAGGCGACGGCAAAGGAGGCATGGGATGCCATCAAGATCATGCGGGTCGGCGATGCCCGCGTCCGTGAGGCCAAGACGCAGACTCTCCTCAAGGAGTTTGATGCCGTCCACATGAGGAGCGGCGAGACCCTCGATGAGCTCGCCATGTGCATGAACGGGATCGCCAACAAGCTGCGCACACTCGGCGAGAACCTCGACGAGGTGAAGGTCGTGAAGAAGCTTCTCCGCATCGTGCCGTCCAAGTATACCCAGGTAGCTATTGCCATTGAACAGCTTCTTGATCTTAAAACCATGTCCATGGAAGAGCTTGTGTGAAGGCTCAAAACGGCGGAGGACCGGAGCGACTTGGACGAGGGCGCCAGCAACTACGACCAGGGTGGTGGGAGTCGCCTGCTCCTCACGGAGGAGGAGTGGCTTGCTCGCCACCGCAGCGGCGCCAGCAAGAAGAAGGGCAACTTCGACATACGCAAGGTGCGTTGCTACAGCTGTCAAGAGTACGGACATTACTCCAAGGACTGCACCGAGCCAAGGAAACAGCGGGTGCTTCTTGCTGCCGCGACGGCCGACGACGAGCCGGGGCTGCTTTGAAGATCGACATGGAGGTGTTCGAATAAACGACAACAAGGTTAAGGGGGTGATTGATAGACTTTACCTTGTTGTCTAGGTATCCATCATGTTTATTTCGTCGCATTAGTTCGTTCATGCATGTAGTTAAGTTGAAGGCTTGAGGCTGCGGCAGTGAGCGTGCTCGTAGAAGTGTGGAGACGAGTACGCATGCAAGTTGATATTGCCTAGATAGTTAGTTGAGTTAGCATGAGCTGATCAGTAGCATGCACATCGTGTAGTTTGCATGGATATGGTTGTTAGCAACATGCGCGTACAGCTCCGTGGAGTCAGAGCGGCCGAGTCCGGCGGCAGATTAGCGTGGAGCTAGAAGCGGACGCATTCAGTTGAGACGTGCGTCAAGTGTGCCATTGTGGGCAAGCTCAAGTCTGTTGAAAACTTGGATTTGACTCAAGCCTGTACATGCAAGAATAATCGGATCAAGCAG
>NW_025288919.1:0-1090 GCF_018294505.1 Triticum aestivum
AATAACCTGTATATCAAATATACCCTTGTTCACTTTGCCATCCTTCTTATCCACCAAATATTCAGGGCATTTCCGCTTCCAGTGACCATTTCCTTTGCAGTGTAAGCACTCAGTTTCAGGCTTGGGTCCAGCTTTGGTCTTCTTCACGGGAGTGACAACTTGTTTGCCATTCTACTTGAAGTTTCCCTTTCTTTCCCTTTGCCCTTTTCTTGAAACTAGTGGTCTTGTCAATCATCAACACTTGATGCTCTTTATTGATTTCTACCTTCGTTGATTTCAACATCACGAAGAGCTCGGGAATCGTTTTCGTCATCCCTTGCATACTATAGTTCATCTCGAAGTTCTAGTAACTTAGTGATGGTGACTAGAGAATTCTGTCAATCACTATCTTATCTGGAAGATTAACTCCCACTTGATTCAAGCGATTGAAGTATCGAGAGAATGTGAGCAAATGCTCACTAGTTGAGCGATTCTCCTCCATCTTTTAGCTATAGAACTTGTTGGAGACTTCATATCTCTCAACTCGGGTATTTGCTTGAAATATTAACTTCAGTTCCTGGAGCATCTCATATGGTCCATGACGTTCAAAACATCTTTAAAGTCCCGATTCTAAGCCGTTAAGCATGGTGCACTAAACTATCAAGTAGTCATCATATTGAGCTAGCCAAACGTTCATAACGTCTGCATCTGCTCCTACAATAGGTCTGTCACCTAGCGGTGCATTAAGGACATAATTCTTCTGTGCAGCAATGAGGATAAACCTCAGATCACAGATCCAATCCGCATCATTGCTACTAACATTTTTCAACACAATTTTCTCTAGGAACATATCAAAATAAACATATGAAAGCAACAACGCGAGCTATTGATCTATAACATAATTTGCAAAATACTACCAGGACTAAGTTCATGATAAATTAAAGTTCAATTAATCATATTACTTAAGAACTCCCACTTAGATAGACATCCCTCTAATCCTCTAAGTGATTACGTGATCCAAATCAACTAAACCATGTCCGATCATCACGTGAGATGGAGTAGTTTTCAATGGTGAACATCACTATGTTGATCATATCTACTATATGATTCA
>NW_025288920.1:0-1090 GCF_018294505.1 Triticum aestivum
AGCGACGTCATCAATTTCCAACATGTTCTGACATCATTTGATGTTTTTCGGTCATTTACCTAATTGTTTAGAGAGCTAAATGACCGTGAAATTGAAAATCACTACAAAATGTATTCTGAAAATGTTGAAAATTGGCATGGTATCATCATTTCAACCGCATAGCATGTGCGAAAGAGTAGAGAGGGTCGCGGAAAAAACTGGACGCACTTCATGTACAAACTGGACAAACTCTTTCGGAGTATCAGGGTGTCGGACGAGAACTCATCTGTTACACGGGCACTTCAATGTTTTTTAAACTTATTTGAACTCTGGACTTCTTTTATGTTCAGTATGCAGCATTCAAAGCGATGTCATCAATTTCCAACATGTTCTGACATCATTTGTTGTTTTTCGGTCATTTACCTAATTGTTTAGAGAGCTAAATGACCGTGAAATTGAAGATCACTACAAAATGAACTCTGAAAATGTTGAAAATTGGCATGGTATCATCATTTCACCGCACAGCATGTGTGAAAGGGTAGAGAGGGTCACGGCAAAAACTGGACCGTGTACAAACTGGACAAACTCTTTCGGAGTATCAGGGTTTCGGACGAGAACTCATCTGTTACACGGGCACTTCAATGTTTTTTAAACTTATTTGAACTCCGGACTTCTTTTGTGTTCAGTATGCAGCATTCAAAGCGACGTCATCAATTTCCAATATGTTCTGACATCATTTGTTGTTTTTTGGTCATTTACCTAATTGTTTAGGAGCTAAATGACCGTGAAATTGAAAATCACTACAAAATGAACTCTGAAAATGTTGAAACTTGGCATGGTATCATCATTTCACCCGCATAGCATGTGCGAAAGAGTAGAGAGGGTCACGGCAAAAACTGAACGCACTTCGTGTACAAACTAGACAAACTCTTTCGGAGTATCAGGGTTTCGGACGAGAACTCATCTGTTATACGGGCACTTCAATGTTTTTTAAACTTTTTGAACTCCGGACTTCTTTTCTGTTCAGTATGCAACATTCAAAGCGACGTCATCAATTTCCAACATGTTCTGACATCATTTGTTGTTTTTCGGTCATTTACCTAATTGTTTA
>NW_025288921.1:0-1090 GCF_018294505.1 Triticum aestivum
TAAGTGACCGTGAAGGGATTGACAACCCCTTTATTGCGTTGGTTGCGAGGATTTTATTTGTTTGTGTAGGTGCGAGGGACTCGTGCGTGGCCTCCTACTGGATTGATACCTTGGTTCTCAAAAACTGAGGGAAATACTTATGCTACTTTGCTGCATCACCCTTTCCTCTTCAAGGGAAAACCAACGCAGTGCTCAAGAGGTAGCAAGGTCCACCTCCGCCTTGTCCACCGTTGCCATCCTGGACTTGGCCTTGTCCAGGCGGGCGCGATGGAGCGCTTGGAGCTTCCGGAAATTGGCGCCCATGGCCTGGAGAAGCCGCTCCTCCTGAGAACCGTCACCAATGGTGCTCGGTTCGTCAACAACCTCGAGCCCGGCAGTGGCAAGCACCTCCTCGTCGAACACCTCTCCCTCGGTGGGCGCCCTGGAGCTTGACGACCCTGGGAGATGGACGAAAAGGTCGTCGCTCGCCCTCAGATACCTGCCGGAGCCAGAGGCAGCGGAGGAAGAAGGTTGGTCATCAACCACCTCCTCCTCGGCAGCGGCCTTGCCAGCCTCCCCGCCAGGACCCCTGCCGGCCTCCTCGGCAGCAGTCTTGCCGGACCCTTGGCGGCGTCCTCAGCAACGCGCTTGGCGGCCTCCTCAGCGGCGATCTTCTCGGCCTCCGCCTCGGCGGCCTTGGCGACATCCTCGATGACGGCGTCTATGTCCTCCAGGTCCGCCGACGGACGATCTAGATACCAAGAAGGGGATGAGACAAACCAAGGCCAAGAGTCAGCAAGAATAGAAAAAGAACATGAACGGGAGGCGAACGGCTTACCAGTGCCGGGCTGGGAAGCAGAGGTCCCCTCCCTGCCAACATTTGGCGTCGAGGCCAAGCCACCGGCGCACGAGTTCTCCTCCTCCTCCTCCTCAATGTGCATGGGCTCGGTGCTTGGCTCCCTTGCCGGGGACGCCCCTCGGGGAGGCGTGGTCGATGGAGGTGGCGTGTTGGGGGCAGCCCTCTGTGGCTCCGCCTGCCGCTGTCCTCCTCCTGCAACCACGGCAAGGTTAGCACCAAGAGATTGTGCCCCCAACACTCGTTGACGAGGGG
>NW_025288922.1:0-1090 GCF_018294505.1 Triticum aestivum
TATATATATACACGTGTACGTATTGTATACCCATTGTATTTCCTTGTTGTACAAGTTGATCTAATCAATATAAAGAGATGCCAGCCGGTTGGGGCTAACCACGGCAAATAATTCCTTGTGACTCGCGGAGCTCTTTTTGGGCGCCTGTTGGAGATGCTCTTACGTAGTGGTGAACGAAAAGGCACTACTACACTGTCGACCAAGCCTGTGCATATGGGACTTGCATGCATGTCTCCATGATCTCATATACTCTTGTAAGTTTCTTTATCTATGTGTAAAAGCAATCATTGAATAGAATATGAATCTAACAGACAATGGCTTGGTTTTTTGCTTATCCTGTCTGCATCCACTGTCAACCTGTGTGCACCCACAAATCCGGTAGAGTATGGGGTTTCCAAAGAGGTGGCTAGTGATAATGTTAACTAAAGATGACAATGAGCTACTGGACTAGTTGAAAATGACTCCCCAAAAGCCCCAAGTGGAAAGGCGAAAGCTCCCAGCGCATAAACAAAATCAAACACGTAGCGACTTTTCCTTGACGCGATAAGGTGTGGAGTCTATCATGCATTGTTGCAATGACTTGCCCTGTCGGGGAAAGGTTTGTCTTCGTCCTTTGGCTCAATTGGAGTGGGCATTGTCATTCGAAACCATTATGGAGCTTACCTGGTGGTGTGCAGCCATCCCCTAGCAGGAACAAGAACACCAGAGCTTGCTGAAGCATGGGCATTACTGAGTGCAGTCTCACTTGTTTCTGCCGAAGGCTTTTGGTCTGTGATTTTTGCTTCAGACTGCTTGTCCTTGGTATTGTGGTTGCAGATGTCAAGTCGCTGCTGGAGCCGAAGTGGATCCTAACACCGTGAAGGAATGTCACGAAGCTACAGTGACATGTGTATGTAAAATGAAGAAAAGATGTCACGAAATCACCGTGCGGATTTACTGTAGCATGTACAAAAAAAATAAAAAATAGTTTTATTGCACCATAATTTTGTTTGTATGTAATTTTTGTAAATTTATATAGTAGATTACGTGACATCCCTTCAGGATGTTACGGTTACTGTAGCTTAACCATATAGATGTGAAGAAGGGATGT
>NW_025288923.1:0-1090 GCF_018294505.1 Triticum aestivum
ACCTCCTTCACTGGCGCCTCATCAAGGCCTAACAGTTCACGAAGAGTAATACCTAAGTTGGCCGCTTGTTCTCTGGCACTCGTTACAGTCAATCCATGTGCTGCCGCAGCTGCTATGATATCGGGGTCATCCGGACCGGCGGCTTTCACTATAAGCGGGGCAATCGATTGTTTACTTTGTTCCCCGAGCTGGGCAACTCGTTTCCCGCTTTTTTTACTTTCTAATTCCGTTTTCTCGGCCTCCTCCAAGGCTTTGTTCTCCTGGTTCTCCGCCCGCTCTTTCTTCTCCTTCAACATGAGTGCCTGCCTACGAAGTTCACGTGCATAGTCGTCAGGCAGATTCTTCGCGGCTTGGGACGGTGTGCTCAAAAATGACTTAGCCCACTTCTTTTGCTCATCAGAAAATACTGGCTTGGGCTCGGGCTCTCTTTTCTTCTTGCAGTCCGCCTTCCATTTCTCATGATTAGCAGCCGCGGCCGCGGCAGTTTCCTCGGCACTACGTTCCCAAGGCCTTGTGGGGAGAGGCTTCAGTGATGGCTCCGGTACCTTTGTGGTCTTAGGTACATAAGGGTCCGGGTTAATAATCCAGGACTGCTTCTGCTTCTTTGCCGGAGGTGAATTGGGGGGCGGCGTCTGATCACCCGCCGGACGAGGACTGGGGGGCGGCGTCTGATCACCCACCGGACGTTGTGGACTGGGGGGCGTCGGCTGACGTGACGGAGGTGTAGGTGAACCGCCACCACCGTAGGGGGGTGGACTTGTTGTCCTTGGCGCCTCGCCTGGAAACTTGATAAACTTCTTTTGCCATAGAATGAAATGGCGCTTGACATCTCCAAGTCTTTTCTCCCCTTCAGGTGTAGCAATGTCAATCTCCAGGTCCTCAAACCCTTGGACTATGTCCTCCACCGTGACACGAGCATAGCCATCTTGAATGGGGTTGTTGTGGTGGAGTGCTCCAGGTAAACATGGTAAAGCACTGCCGATGGCTACCTTCATGGACATGTTCCCGATAGGATAATACAGATGACATTCTTTCATCTCCTTTATATCGTCCACGGGGTAGCGAGGAGGCTCCGGTGCAGTAATTTCGA
>NW_025288924.1:0-1090 GCF_018294505.1 Triticum aestivum
AGCCTATACTTATGTATTTCGAAATTACATGGGCCTGGCCCAATAATAAGGTGACGCAGCACCTAAAATAGCCTCGGGACGAAATTTATGAAGTGGCATCTTGTATATTTCGTCCAAGGCTTCATGCACCCATTATGGTGGCTTCAAAGTCCTGAAATCATCACTTGTAACTCCGTTCTTGTTCCCCTTGCGCATGCCATCATCTCCATGCTTGTTCTTGCTCCAATGTTCATCCTTCTCCAAGCTAGGCCCTTCATTTGTAAGCAAAACAAATGTATCCAATTTAGGCAGCATCATATTCTCATGAACATTAGAATCATTACCAAGAAACGAAAGTACCTGGTAATTTAGTTGGCGTGCACGAGCTCTAGTAATTGGTCCAGTATGTATAGCAGCAGGGGCTGTGGGTGTAACAATTGTATTGATGTCCTCATCATATCATGTTCACCGTCCGCACTTGTGGGGGAAAACCTTTCTGTCCACTGTTGTTCGGCGGCTGGGGCTCCTCCTCGTCATCGCTATGCAGCCCCTTGTCTCTGCTTTCAGCATTTAACTTGCCTGCATGCTTGAACAACCAACAATTCCTGTTGGTGTGATTGGCTGGTTTTTCGGGGGTGCCATGTATCTGGCATGAGCGGTCGAGTATTCGGTCCAAACTAGACGGGCCCAGAGTATTTCTTTTGAATGGCTTTTTTCGCTGACCGGGTTTAGAGCCTCTGAATCCAGCATTAACTACCGTATCCTCAGCATTGTCGCCATTAATGCGGCGCTTTTGCTTGTTGCGATGCGACCTGCCACTGCTGTCCTTGGTATCCGAATTACCAGGGCTCTTGGTCATGTTATTGCTGCGAGCTAGCCAGCTGTCTTCTCCCGCGCAAAAGCGGGTCATAAGTGTCGCGAGGGCTGCCATAGATTTCGGCTTTTCCTGTCCTAGGTGCCGTGCAAGCCACTCGTCGCGGATGTTATGCTTGAAGGCTGCTAGGGCCTCTGCGTCCAGACAGTCGACGATTTGATTTTTCTTGGTTAGGAACCGTGTCCAGAATTGTCTGGCCGATTCTTTTGCCTGCTGAATTATGTGGCTAAGGTCATC
>NW_025288925.1:0-1090 GCF_018294505.1 Triticum aestivum
TTAGTAAAAGTTTTGTAATGTCTAGACTCGACTTCGGCCAAGGAGTGTGGAAAGGGGGATTCCTACAGGCAGTCGGCTCTGATACCAACTTGTGACGCCCCCGATTTGACCGTACACTAATCATACACGCAAATGTGTACGACCAAGATCAGGGACTCACGGGAAGATATCACAACACAACTCTAAAACATAAATAAGTCATACAAGCATCATAATACAAGCCAGGGGCCTCGAGGGCTCGAATACAAGTGCTCGATCACAGACGAGTCAGCGGAAGCAACAATATCTGAGTACAGACATAAGTTAAACAAGTTTGCCTTAAGAAGGCTAGCACAAACTGGGATACAGATCGAACGAGGCGCAGGCCTCCTGCCTGGGATCCTCCTAACTACTCCTGGTCGTCGTCAGCGGCCTGCACGTAGTAGTAGGCACCTCCAGTGTCGTAGGTGTCGTCGTCGACGGTGGCGTCTGGCTCCTGGACTCCAACATCTGGTTGCGAAAACCAGAAAGATAGGAAAGGGGAAAAAGGGAGAGAAGCAACCGTGAGTACTCATCCAAAGTACTCGCAAGCAAGGAGCTACACTACAAATGCATGGGTATATGTGTAAAGGGCCATATCAGTGGACTGAACTGCAGAATGCCAGAATAAAAGGGGGATAGCTAGTCCTGTCGAAGACTACGCTTCTGGTCATCTCCATCTTGCAGCATGTAGAAGAGAGTAGATTGAAGTCCTCCAAGTAGCATCGCATAGCATAATCCTACCCGGCGATCCCCTCCTCGTCGCCCTGTTAGAGAGCGATCACCGGGTTGTATCTGGCACTTGGAAGGGTGTATTTTATTCAGTATCCAGTTCTAGTTGTCATAAGGTCAAGGTACAACTCCGGGTCGTCCTTTTACCGAGGGACACGGCTATTCGAATAGATAAACTTCCCTGCAGGGGTGCACCACATAACCCAACACGCTCGATCCCATTTGGCCGGACACACTTTCCTGGGTCATGCCCGGCCTCGTAAGATCAACGCGTCGCAGCCCCACCTAAGCACAACAGAGAGGTCAGCACGCCGGTCTAACCCTATGCGCGCAGGGGTCT
>NW_025288926.1:0-1090 GCF_018294505.1 Triticum aestivum
GCAAAAAGAGTTTACATTGAATAGATCTCCATAAGAGAGGGGGAGAACATTGTATTGAGATCCAAAAAGAGAGAAGAAGCCATCTAGCTCATAACTATGGACCCGTAGGTCTGTGGTAAACTACTCACAACTCATAGGAGGGGCAAGGATGTTGATGTAGAGGCCCTCCATGGTTGATTCCCCCTCCGGCAAAGTGCCGGCGAAGGCTCCAAGATGGGATCTCACGGATACAGAAGGTTATGGCGGTGGAAATTGTGTTTCCTGGTGCTCCTGGATGTTTTCGGGGTACGTAGGTATATATAGGAGGAAGAAGTACGTCGGTGGCCGCCTGAGGGGCCCACGAGACAGGGGGCACGCCCTATAGGGGGGTGCGGCCCCCTATCTCGTGGGGCCCTCGGGAGCTTCTTGACTTGCAATCCAAGCTCTCCGGATCATGTTCGTTCCAAAAATCACGCTCCCAAAGGTTTCATTCCGTTTGGACTCCATTTGATATTCCTTTTCTTTGAAATACTGAAATAGGCAAAAAAACAACAATATGGGCTGGGCCTCCGGTTAGTAGGTTAGTCCCAAAAATGATATAAATGTGTAAAATAAAGCCCATAAACATGCAAAAGGGGTAATATAATAGCATGGAACAAACAAAAATTCTAGATACGTTGGAGACGTATCACGCGGGCGGAGCCGGATCCCGCCGGCTTGGCGAGTTGGTTGAGGTGGTCTTGCTGCGTGTTGGCCGTGTCGAGGAGGTCGTGCATCCGCTTGATGTGCTCCTTTAGCTCCTCACCCGTGAGCTGATCCAGGCCGATCGCGGCCGCCTGGGCAGCGCACATGTTCTTCACGGGAGTCTGCAGACGGTCGGGATTGCGCCGAGGGCGCGGCCGATTGCTCTGCCCTGGGCTCGCACGTCGGTGACCCGGCTCGGCTCGACCGCGGTAGGCGTGAAGCCGTACGCGGCATTGCATTCCAGCTGAGCAGAATCTAGGCGACTCTGCATGGCGGCGAGCATCTCGATCAGCTCCAGCATCTGCTGGCGTCTCTCCTCGAGATGGGCCCGAGCCTCGGCGACGTTGGAGGCATCACTGTCGGTGCC
>NW_025288927.1:0-1090 GCF_018294505.1 Triticum aestivum
AATGCTTTAGGTGCGGGTTATATTATTGAATTCATTCATGATTCTACTGAAAATTATTATGAGGGAGGAATATATGCTTGTAGGAATTGCAACAATATCAAGTTTCCTCTCTATGTGCTTAAAGTTTCGAAGTTATGCTTGTTTTGCCCTCCTATGCTAGTTGATTATTGTTCCCATAAGTTGTTTGCTCACAAAATACCTATGCATAGGAAGTATGTTAGACTTAAATGTGCTAGTCATATTCTTCATGATGCTCTCTTTATGTTTCAATTCTTATCCTTTATGTGAGCATCATTGAAATCATCATGCCTAGCTAGGGGCGTTAAACGATAGCGCTTGTTGGGAGGCAACCCAATTTTATTTTAGTTCCTTGCTTTTAGTTCCTGTTTAGTAATAAATAATTCATCTAGGCTCTGTTTAGATGTAGTTTTATGCTTTTAATTAGTGTTTGTGCCAAGTATAACCGTTGGGAAGACTTGGGGAAAGTCTTGTTGATCTTGCTGTAAAAAACAGAAACTTTAGTGCTCACGAGAATTGCTGCCATTTTTATTTGGAGAGTGATATTTAGTTAATTATTTTTGCAGATTATTAATAGATAAATTCCTCAGGTCCAGCAATTTATTTGAGAATTTTATGAGTTCCATAAGTATACGTTTGATCCAGATTACAACAGATTGTTCTGTTTTTGACAGATTCTGTTTTTCGTGTGTTGTTTGCTTATTTCGATGAATCTATGGCTAGTAAAATAGTTTATAAACCATGGAGAACTTGGAATACATTAGGTTTAACACCAATATAAATAAATAATGAGTTACTTACAGTACCTTGAAGTGGTGTTTTATTTTCTTATACTAACGGAGCTTACGAGTTTTCTACTTTAAGTTTTGTGTTGTGAAGTTTTCAAGTTTTGGGTAAAGATTCGATGGACTATGGAATAAGGAGTGGAAAGAGCCTAAGATTGGGGATTCCCAAGGCATCCCAAGGTAATATTCAAGGACAACCAAGAGCCTAAGCTTGGGGATGCCCAGGAAGGCATCCCCTCTTTCGTCTTCGTTCATCAGTAACTTTACTTGGAGCTATATTTTTATTC
>NW_025288928.1:0-1090 GCF_018294505.1 Triticum aestivum
ATCTAGATTCGGCCTCGGCCCTAGTGGTGTACCCTTTGTAACTGTTACCGCTGAATCGGTGAACCTGTCTCCGACACTCCTCCCAGTCATCGTAGACTCCGGGAACCTTACCCTTGTACACGACATACGTCGGCATCGCTATGCACTAGCCAAACGAAACGTTAGTACCAATTCACAGACAATACATAAGCAATATATAAGTATGCAACAGAACGATCGGAAGAGAAAAGCAAGACATTAATAGCATCGATTACATCTAAGTTGAACGACTCTCGAAACCAAAGAGACATACTACAAGTTCATTAAAGTTTAATTACAACATGAGCCAATCGATGTTTCAGAACTAGACACAGCATCACTGCTTTCGACTCGACTCAAGGGACCGGAGCGTGGATGAAGCCGCCGTCTATCATGGGAGTCATGAAATAACGGTCGTTGTCAGCCTGCATTTGTAGCATTGTGTCGATGTCACTGTTGGATGGTTGATTGTTGAGGTAGAACTGCCCCGAGGTACGAAGGACATCTTGATGGATGATTTCCGCAAACTCCGACTGGATGCGAAAGAATTCTTGTCGGAGGTCCGCGTCCTGGATTGCCGACACGCTCTTTGCCCAATCTTTGAGTTTACTCGGTAGCAGAAGTTGATGATGGTCCCGTACGATCGCCCGCATGTGATGGATGGCGTAGTAGGCACCCTTCTGACCACCAGGCGGCTGCTTGACGCAGCAGAACGTCGTATTGTGGGAGAACACGTGCTTGCCGTACTTACAAATAGGCCTGGTGAAGGTGCCTCCAGATTTGGCGTAGCCGGGGAGAACATCATCAAGAACCTTCTTGACATTTGTGTAGTCTACATTCGACTGACGGTCCGGGTCGAAATACGTGGCCATGGAATATTTGGGGCTTAAGAGGATGAGCGTGCAACGTGTGTCACTGCAGAAAACACGGAATGTTAAAAGAAAAATGATCGAAATGTAAGAATTCATATGTTACGGGCCGGTTGAGGGGAGGACTTACTCGGGAAAGTAAGGCACGAGGAAGTTATCCTTATCTTGGTTTGCCAGAATGACGCCTTCGAGGTAAGAACTCG
>NW_025288929.1:0-1090 GCF_018294505.1 Triticum aestivum
GGTGATAAGCAAAATTCATCCATTACGTTGTCTTCAACAAGGTAATCCACATCATCCAAGTCCGAGTATGCCATTCTACCGACCCCCTCCAAACGATTGCTGTGATTTGCCTTAGGCTGATATAGAGAGTCTCAATGATCTCTATATCAAAAGTAATTCTTTTTGCCACTTAAGATAATAATCTACGAATCACCCTCCTCCAGGATGTTTCGTCGTGGTATCATGGCAACTCAACTCCTCGCTACGTTGACAATCGTTTGCCACCCTCTTAAGCGTGAAATTGTTGTCTACCTAGTGAACTTTCGTCATCCGTTTCTTTCCACCCCTCTTGATGTGTATCTCGTGTCTCAACCCGAGAGATGGTTCTATGTCTCATTCCGGGAGTTAATCCTGAGTTGTTCGATCTTCGAGAAGACCGATCCTTCCAGAGTTTTCCTTTCCTCTTCTTGTCATGAATAGCTGGAGTTCTCAGAGCAAGACGACAAGACAAAGATGGTGTTCGAATCAACGTTCCTATGAAGTGCAACCTGGATCGTGAAGATTGTACTAGTTGCATTACCTTTCACCTTACCCTACGCTTGAATCTCGAGACGAGATTCTTGTTTAGTGGGGGTGAGTTGTCACATCCCTAGCTTCAGGCATTGCTCTAGGTTAGCTTCATGTGTGCATCATGTCTATATTTTTGAAACTTGAATTGGGGAAATTTGGAAGCCTCAAAACCCTAAATAAAAGAAGGGCAGAAACCCTAAAAATCTCATTCATTGTTCCAAAATGCTCTTCTTAAATGTTTGATAATTTTTGGTAAGGGTTCTGGTCCCAACCAAAATATTGAACATTTTTAAGGATTTATTTTTGGGACTTTGAATTTAATTCATTAGCTATTTGAATTTGAATTATATTCATATAATTAGAATATAATTTCAAATATCCCTGAATTATTTTATGAGCTTTTGGAAAGGTCCATCTAGCAAAATAAAATATTCAGAGGAGCTTTGGCATTGTTTGAATTATTATTTTAATTCAAAACAGTGGCAAAAGAATTAAATAAAAAGAAAACAGAACTGAAATAGAAATAAAAGACAGAGAAGGA
>NW_025288930.1:0-1090 GCF_018294505.1 Triticum aestivum
GGAACACTTTGGGTACTACCAAACGTCACAACGTAACTGGGTGATTATAAAGGAGTACTACAGGTGTCTCCAATGGTCGATGTTGGGTTGGCGTATTTCGAGATTAGGATTTGTCACTCCGATTGTCGGAGAGGTATCTCTGGGCCCTCTCGGTAATACACATCACATAAGCCTTGCAAGCATTACAACTAATATGTTAGTTGTGAGATGATGTATTACGGAACGAGTAAAGAGACTTGCCAGTAACGAGATTGAACTAGGTATTGGATACCGACGATCGAATCTCGGGCAAGTAACATACCGATGACAAAGGGAACAACGTATGTTGTTATGCGGTCTGACCGATAAAGATCTTCGTAGAATATGTAGGAGCCAATATGGGCATCCAGGTCCCGCTATTGGTTATTGACCAGAGACGTGTCTCGGTCATGTCTACATTGTTCTCGAACCCGTAGGGTCCGCACACTTAAGGTTACGATGACAGTTATATTATGAGTTTATGTATTTTGATGTACCGAAGGTTGTTCGGAGTCCCGGATGTGATCACGGACATGACGAGGAGTCTTGAAATGGTCGAGACGTAAAGATTGATATATTGGAAGCCTATATTTGGATATCGGAAGTGTTCCGGGTGAAATCGGGATTTTACCGGAATACCGGGAGGGTTACCGGAACCCCCCGGGAGCTATTTGGGCCATAGTGGGCCTTAGTGGAAAAGAGAAGGGGCTGCCCTAGTTGGGCTGCGCGCCCCCCCTTCCCCTAGTCCTATTAGGACTAGGAGAGGTGGCCGGCCCCCTCCTCCTCTTTTCCCCTCCGAGGAATCCTAGTTGGACTAGGATTGGAGGGGGAATCCTACTCCCAGAGGGAGTAGGACTCTCCTGCGCCTCCCCCCTTGGCCGGCCAGCCTCCCCTCCTCTCCTCCTTTATATACGGAGGCAGGGGCACCTCTAAACACACAAGTTGACACAAGTTGATCCACGTGATCTATTCCTTAGCCGTGTGCGGTGCCCCCTGCCACCATATTCCTCGATAATACTGTAGCGGAGTTTAGGCGAAGCCCTGCTGCTGTAGTTCATCAAGATCGTCACCA